>NC_141693.1:273970212-274080212 GCF_964263255.1 Lissotriton vulgaris
TGATGTTGCTGCGCTGGTGCTAAGTGATGCTGAGTTGGTGCTGTGCTGAGGTGATGCTGAGCTGATGCTGAGGTGGTGCGCTGATGCTGAAGTGTTGGTGAGTTGGTGCTGATGTGGGCTGTGCTGGTGCTGAGGTTGGGCTGCACTGGTGGTGGTACATTGATGTGGAAGTGGTCTCGTGCTGATGTTGAGGTGGTGCTGCGCTGAGCTGGTGCTGTGCTGATGATGAGTTGGTGCTGCAAAGGTTGTGGTAAACTGATGAGGTGGTGCTGAGCAAGGCTGAGATGGTGCTCATTCATGCTGATATGGCGGTTCTGCGTTGGTGCTAAGGTGGTGCTGAGTGATGCTGAGGGGATGCTGCGCTGATGCTGAGGTGGTGCTGCGCAGATGCTGAGGTGGTGCTGCACTGATGCTGAAGTGGTGCTGCATTGGTCCTGAGGTGGGGTTGCGCTGGTGCTGAGGAGAGGCTGCACCGATGCTGAGGTGGTGCTGTGCTGATGCTGAGGTAGTGCTGCGCTGATGCTAAAGTGGTGCTTCGTTGCTGCTGAATTGCTGCGGAGGTGGGGTTGCGCTGTAGGTGAGGTGGGGTTGTGCTGGTGTTGTTGCACTGATGTGGAGGTGGCATGGTGATGCTGAGATGGTGCTGTGCTGATGTTGAGGTGGTGCTGAGTGAGGCTGAGATAGTGGTGCTGTGCTGGTGCTAAGTGATGCTGAGTTGGTGCTGTGCTGAGGTGCTGCACTGATGCTGAAGTGTTACTGAGTTGGTGCTAACTTGGGGCTGTGCTGGTGCTGAGGTTGGGCTGCGCTGGTGGTGGTACACTGATGCGGAGGTGGTGTTGTGCTGATATTGAGGTGGTGCTGAGCTGGTGCTGTGCTGATGATGAGTTGGTGCAGCACTGGTGGTGGTGCACTGATGAGTTGGTGCTAAGCGAGGCTGAGATGGTGCTGAGTCATGCTGATATGGTGGTTCTGCGTTGGTGCTCAGGTGGTGCTGAGTGATGCTGAGGTGATACTGCACTGATGCTGAGGTGGTGCTGCGCTGATGCTAAGGTTGTGCTGCACTGATGCTGAGGTGGTGCTGCGCTGATGCTGAGGTGGTGCTGCGCTGATGCTGAGGTGGTGCTGCACTGATGCTGAATTAATGCTGAGGTGGGCTTCCTCTGGTGCTGAGGAGAGGCTGCGCTGGTGGTGATGCACTGATGCGGATGTTGTGCTTTGCTGATCTGAGACAGTGCTTTGCTGATGTTGAGGTGGTGCTGTGCTGGTGCTTAGGTTGTGCTGCACTGGTGCTGCGCTGATGCCGAGTTGGTGCTGCATTGGTGGTAGTACACTGATGAGGAGGTAGGGCTGTGCTGCCATGGTGCTGATGCTGACGTGGTACTGTGGTGGTGCTCAGGTGGTGCTGTGGTGCTGTGCTGATGCTGCGGTGGTGCTGTGCTGATGCTGTGCTGAGGTGTTGCTGAGGTGGTGCTGCGCTGATGCTGAGGTGGTGCTGCACTGATGCTAAAGTGGTGCTTCATTGGTGCAAATTTGCTGCTGAGGTGGGGTTGCGCTGGTGCCGAGGAGAGGGTGCCCTGGTGGTGAAGCATTAATGTGGATGTTGTGCTTTGCTGATCTGAGACAGTGCAGTGCTGATGTTGAGGTGGTGCTGCGCTGAGCTGGTGCTGCTCTGATGATGAGGTGGTGCTGAGCGAGGCTGAGATGGTGCTGAGTTATGCTGATATGGTGATTCTGCGTTGGTGCTGAGTGATGCTGAGATGATGCTGCGCTGATGCTGAGGTGGTGCTGCGCTGGTGCTGAGGTGGTACCGCGCAGATGCTGAGGGGGTGCTGCGCTGATGCTGAGGTGGTGCTGCACTAATGCTGAAGTGATGCTGCATTGGTGCTGAATTGCTGCTGAGGTGGGCTTGCGCTGGTGCTAAGGAGAGGCTGCGCTGGTGCTTAAGTGGTGCTGCGCTGATGCCGAGTTGCTGCTGCACTGGTGGTAGTGCACTGATGAGGCAGGGATGTGCTGCCATGGTGCTGATGCTGACTTGGTGCTATGGTGGTGCTGTAGTGGTGCTGTGTTGATGCTGAGGTGGTGCTGTGCTGATGGTGCGGTGGTGCTGCGCTGATGCTGAGGTGATGCGCTGATGCTTAGGTGGTTCTACGCTGGTGCTCAGGTGGTGCTGAATGATGCTGAGTTGGTGCTGTGCTGTGCTGAGAATGCTGAGCTGGTGCTGCACTTATGCTGAATTGGTGCTGCATTGGTGCTAATTTGCTGCTGAGGTGGGGTTGCGCTGGTGCTGATGAGAGGCTGCCCTGGTGGTGATGCATTGATGCGGATGTTATGCTTTGCTGATCTCAGACAGTGTTGTGCTGGTGCTTAGGTGGTGCTGCACTGGTGCTGCACTGATGCCGAGTTGGTACTGCATTGGTGGTAGTGCACTGATGAGAAGGTGGGGCTGGACTGACAAAGTGCTGATGCTGATGTGGTGCCGTGGTGGTGCTCAGGTTGTGCAGTGTTGATGCAGAGGTGGTGCTGTGCTGATTATTAGGTGGTGATGCGCTGATGCTGAGTTGATGCTGCGCTGAGGCTGAGGTGGTGCGCTGATGCTGAAGCATTGCTGAGCTGAGGCTGAGGTGGTGCGCTGATGCTGAAGCATTGCTGTGCTGAGGCTGAGGTGGTGCTGAAGTGAAGCTGTGCTGGTGCTGAGTTTGGGCTGCGCTGGTGGTGGTACACTGATACAGAGGTTGTGTTGTGCGGATGCTGGGATATTGCTGTGCTGATGTTGAGGTGGTGCTGCACTGTGCTGAGGTGGTGCTGTGCTGATGCTGAGCTGGTGCTGTGGTGGTGCTCATGTGATGCTTAGTGATACTGAGGTGGTGCTGAGATGGTGCTGAGTCATGCTGGGTGGTGGTGCTGCGCTGGTGCTCAGGTGGAGCTGCGCTGGTTGTGATGCACTGATGCAGATGTGGTGCTTTGCTGATGCTGAGACAGTGCTGTGCTGATGTTGAGGTGGTGCTGTGCTGGTGCTGAGGTGGTGCTGCACTGGTGCTGAGCTGATGCTGATTTGGTACTGCACTGGTGGCGGTGAACTGATGAGGGTGTGGTGCTGTGCTGAGGTGGTTCTGATGCTCAAGTGGTGCTCAGGTTATGCCGTGCTGATGCTGAGATGGAGCTGTGCTGATGCTGAGGTGGTGTTGCGCTGATGCTTAGGTCGTGCTGCGCTGATGTTGAAGTGTTGCTCCTCTAATGCTGTGCTGGTGCTGAGATGGTGCTGCACTGGTGCTGAGGTGGTCCTGAGTGATACTGAGGTGGTGCCGAGCTTGTGCGGAGGTGGTGATTAGGTGGTGCTGAGTGATACTGAGGTGGTGCTGTGTGAAGCTTAGGTGCTTCTAAATTATATATTGGTAGTGTTCAGATGGTGCTGTGCTGGTACTCAGGTGGTGCTGTGCTGGTACTTGGGTGGTGCTGAGGGATGCTGAGTTGGTGCTGCTCTGGTGCTGAGGTGATGCTGCACTGGTGCAGAGGTTGTGCTGTGCTAATACTGAAGTGGTGTTGCATTGATGTGGAGTTGCTGCTTAAGTGGTGCTGCGCTTGTGCTGAGGTGGTGCTGTGCTGATGCTGAAGTGGTGCTGCATTGGTGCCGAATTGCTGCTGAGGTGGGGTTGTGCTGGTGCTGAGGTGGTGCTGAGCTGATGCAGAGTTCGCGCTGCACTGGTGGTGGTGCACTGATGAGAATGTGGTGCTGTGCTGAAGTGGTGGTGCTCAGGTGGTGCACAGATGGTGCTGTGCTGATGCAAAGGTGGTGCTGTGCTGATTCTGAGGAGGTGTTGTGCTGATGCTTAGGTGGTGCTGAGCTTGTGTAGAGATGTGCTTAGGTGGTGCTGAGTGATACTGAGGTCGAGCTGAGTGACGCATAGATGCTTTTGAGTGATGCATTGGTGGTGGTTAGATGATGGGGTGCTGGTACTCAGGTGGTGCTGTGCTGGTGCTCTGGTGGTACTGCTCTGGTGCTGAGATGATGCCACACTGGTGCTGACGTAGTGCTGTGCTAATGTTGATGTGGTGCTGCATTGGTGCTGAGTTGCTGAGGTGGTGCTGCACTGGTCCTAATGTGGTGCTGTTAAGTGACGCTGAGGAGATGCTGCATTGGTGCTGAGGTTTTACTGAGTGATGCTGAGATGATGCTGAGTCATGCTGAGGTGGTGGTGGTGCTGCACTGGTGCTCAGGTGGTGCTGCACTTTACCTAATGTGGTGCTGTTAAGTGACGCTGAGGAGATGCTGCATTGGTGCTGAGGTTTTACTGAGTGATGCTGAGATGATGCTGAGTCATGCTGAGGTGGTGGTGGTGCTGCACTGGTGCTCAGGTGGTGCTGAGCTGGTACTTAGGTGGTGCTGAGTGATGCTGATTTGGTGCTGTGCTGAGGAGATGTGCTGATGCTGAGTGGTGCTGTGCTGATACTGAGTTGGGGCTGCGTTGGTGTTGAGTTGCTGCTGAGGTAGAGCTATACTGCAGCTGGAGTGGGGCTGCAGAGATGGTGCTGTGCTGAGGATGGGATGTTGAGGTGCAGATGGTGAAGTGGTGCTGTGTTGGTGCTGCACTGGTGTTGGGGTGGTGCCGAGTGACACTGAGGTGGTGGTGTGCTTGTGCAGAGGTGGTGCTGATTGATGCTGGGGTGGGGCTGAGTGATGCTGGGGTAGAATTGAGTGATGCTTTGATGGTGCTCAGGTGATAAAGTGCTGGTGTTTAGGTGTGCTGAGTGATGCTGAGTTGGTGCTGTGCTGGTGTGATGCTGCACTGGTGCTAAGGTTGTGCTGTGCTAATGCTGAAGTGGTGTTGCATTGGTGCTGAGTTGCTGCTGAGGAGGTGCTGCGCTGATGCTGTGGTGGGGCTGCGCTGATGCTGCACTGGTGGTGGTGCACTGATGCAGATGTGGTGCTGTGGTGGTAAGTGATGCTGAGGAGATGCTGTGCTGGTGCTCAGTGAACCTGTGGTGGCGCTGAGTGATGCTGTGCTGGTATTGCACTGATGCTCAGGCGATGGTGCTACACTGATGCTGAGGTAGTGCCATGCTGCTAGTGAGATGGTGCTGCACTAGCACAGAGGTGGTTCTGTGTTGGTGTTGAGCTGATGCTGAGATGGTGGTGTGCTGGTGTTGGGATGGTGCTCGGGTTGCTGCTGAGTGATCCTCAGGTGGTGCTGCTGTTGAAGTTGTGCTGAGTGATGCTGACTGATGCTGAAGTGGTGCAGGGCTGATGCTGAGGTGGTGCAGAGGTGGTGTGCACTGTCTACTTGCAGTATATATTTTTAAGTAACTTCACATTACATGCCGCTGTTGGAGAACACAATATTTTCCCAATGATAAAAACTTAAAAGAAAGCAAAAAAAAGTTGCAAGCGAGCAACTTAAAGCTGCTTCTTTTGACATAAAACGGAGCAATAACAGCATGTTTACTTATTTATTTGTATCCAAATAATCACGATGTCAAAAGCATAATGTAAATAAGTTGATCCTACTATCGGTTGTCTTGTTAAAATACACTTCCATTAAGTAAGTATATTATTTAACGTTTGGACATTTGAGCTAATGAAATCAAAAATGTTATAGGATGAAAAACATCATAACCTCTGGCTGAAAAAGCACGTGTCAAACCAAAGACAGTGGACAGCAAGATAAGGGCATGTTTTGCAGCCCTTGGCTGAGTGCGTTTGGAAAACAAACCAAACAAGCCAAGGCAAAAGAAAAAGTAGTGCGCCGAAACTACCATATATGGCCAATAGTGAAGAGATCCATGTAACAGGGCAAGTCTTCAGGGCATGACCAAAACTACAAAAGGAGGTACAAATATAAACGATTCACCAACAAAAACAGAGGAATTTTGAAAGTCACATGAAGGAGCGAAAGAGAACGGATGGGTGTGTTGAAATCCCATACAATAGATACAACATGTTTCGAGAGACAGCGGATGCGCTGCCTAGGCGAGACCTAAAAAGAGAAGTAGGGGGACTAACCAAGTTAGGCAGTATGCAAGTGACAACATGGTGCATGACATCACGGCGCGTGACATCACATGTGGCATCACAATCCATGACCTCACAGCAAGTGACATCACAAGAAGTGACTTCTGATCATAAGACTTCACCTATATGTTTAGCAGGTCTATCATGGGAACATGTGTGTACATTACAATATTTAACAAATTAGATTTTGCATCAGGTTTGTGTAAAAAAAAGTGGCTCAACTCCAACGCAAACATCTGGGCCTCAGCCTATACAATTATTTATTTTTTAAATCTCTGCCACAAATACATTGGCAACAAGGAGAAACATGGCAGTAAATCTGTTCTGCTTAGTTGGTTTCAAAGTGTGCATTTTAAAATATCTTATGGGATTAAGGCCCCTGCTGCAGAAATATGTTTGTATCCAGTAAATCTCAGGGAATAATAATATTGGTAAAATAACTGTAGAAGTTAACACATTTGCTGGAGAGATCTATTTTTTGTCTGGTCCCAGTTTTGAATCAAAGTAGCTTTGATGGTTAATATGTCTCCTGCAAAGCACATCATGGAACATGCAGATGACAGATTTTTATTTCATGCCAATAGGTAAGTGGGTTACTGCTTTTAATACAGCGATCCTTTTGTTACTTGCAGTTCATAAATGTGGAACGCCCTACCTCTCAAACTCAGGAGTGAATCCTGTCATCTCCGCTTCAGAAAACTCTTGAAAACCCACCTCTTCCCCATATCCCTTTTTTTCTCCTGGTCACCCCCTTTGAATCAGCTGTCTTGGTTTTAGCGCTGGGATGCTTCCGGGTTACTATGCGCTCTATAAAACCCACATTCATTCATTCATAAATGGTAATACTTCTAATATAGCACTGTGAGCTATGAATGACATGTGACTCTTACACCTTGTAACCCTCTATGTCTTATGTAACAGATCATGTACATTGACTGACACATCTATATGATTTATTGTTATTGTCTAATGTTTCCGTGTGATGTAAAGCGCTCTTACACCCTGCATTGGGATGAATAGCGCTACACAAGGAATGAAACAAAATAGTGGCATTTAACTTGTTAATTATGTAAACACTGGGCCAGACCAACTCATCAGACATTCTTACAGTGCATGCATGACTCTTATTTACAGGGACTGAACAAAGTCAAAAGTTTGCCTTGCTTAAGTATTTGTGAAGTAATAACAAGCTGCATTTGTTTACCCATCTATTGCATTTGCATCTAGGTGTGCGGCTACAGATAGATCCCAAGCCAGGATACTCACGCAAAATGGTTGAGGGGCTCTTAAATTCGTCCTTTGGTTTGGGCCCATCTGGAATTTAAAATAACAAAGCGCCCTTACCGGCTGCACATTGTTGCTCGGAACTGAAGCAGACAACACACAGGCGCTGCTGAATGTGTCTGAAAATTACAGCGGGGAAAATTCAGGATATTTCAGTGTGGCCAACTTCTTGGCGGGGTGGACAGCGTCAACCCTGTGAAAAGAGTGGGTAGACCCTGTCTACTTGCATGTACCCCCGATTTGTACCCTGGCTCTTGGGACCTAGAGCATGACACCACCCGGAGGTGTCTTCAGACTCTCTGATGCCACATCCTCTCCAGCGTTGCCATGCTTTCTCAGGAGACTTACTGTGAGTTCTTTTTTTTATCAGGTTATGTTCAGTGCTTAATTTGAGCTGGTAGTTGCCCTTATTTTTCCTCATCAGACATATGCCCAGAGCAGAAGAGAAAAAACATAAAAGAGGGGAAGAATGAGGAAATGAATGACAGAAAAACACTGACAAAGAAAGAAAGCAGAGATGAAAAAGAATCCGAAAGAGGGAGATAATGGGGGGGAGGGGGTTAATGGATGAAAGAGGCCTACAGTGGTTTTAAAACTACGCAGCCTCTGTGTTTGGCACCCTTGACATTTGATAGCGCCTGCCACGGCTTCTGAGCAAACGCTGGGTCCCGGCACTTATTCTCATAAAAAATAAGCACTACGGGTTGTTGCACAGTTCCATTGCATGTCACTTCAAGCTTGGTGAACAAACAGCCAATCAGGTGTCGCACATTCATTCACTGGCTTGCTCTTTGGTGCGGCCCCATTTTGACTCTGGTACGTTGACTCATGGTGTTACTTGTTTTGCCATCTGCTAATGCTTGAAATCTACCTTTCACAGACATAAACACCCAGTAATAAAATCTTAAGTGGCAGAAGCTCGCGCCCCTGTTTTATCATTTACATGACATCACCAAGGTAAAACCTAAAGTACGGCGCAGAACGGGGGTGGGGTCGGCGATGCGCAGTCAGACACTATAGTGAGTGACGCCATCTCCGCTAGGGTGACCAACTGGCATTGGTGCAAATTCAGGCCGGTGAGTGTAAAAATTCAGGACAAAGGGTCAAAATTCAGGACACAAATTCAGGACAGGAGGTCAAAATTCAGGACAAAACTTCAGGACAATTGGATAAGTTTTATAGACACATCAGAGGTCGCGCAATGGTATATAAGTAAGCCCAGCCATATCCAAACATATTCATCCATTTGCAAACCTATCCAACATGTATCCTTTCACTCATCCATCCCTTCATCCATCCTTTATCCATCCATCCACCCTTTCACACTAGCCATCTGTACACTCATCCATCCACTCTTCTACCCATCCATCCATTCACTCATCCATCCAGCCATTTACCCTTTCACCCATCCAGCCACCCTTTCTCTTACTCATCCATCCATCCAGTCACTCATCCTTCCACCCATCCACCCTTTCAGTTATCCACCATCCTCCCTTTCTCTCTCCATCGTCCCTTTCACTTAGCAATCCTTCCATCCATCCAACCACCCACCCACCCATCCATCTACTCATCCACTCATGAATCCATCCATTGACCCTATCACTCTCCCATCCTTTCTCTCATCCATTTATCCTTTTACTCCTCCACTCATCTATTCATCCTTTTGTCCATCTACCCTCCCTTTCACTCACTCATCCATCCTTACATTCACCCATCTGTCCATCCATTCGCCCTTGCACTTATCAATTCATCAATCCATCCATTATTTCACTCATCCATCCACCCACCCACCCACTCATCCACCTTTCACTCATCCATCCTTTCACTCATCCATCCACCCTTTTACCCATCCAGCTAACCTTCCACCCATACATCCAGCTATTTACCTTTTCTCCCTTCCATCCTTCCACCACTCACTCATCAATCTATCATCCTCTTTTATTATCCATCTATTCAATCTTTCATTCATCCATGCACCCTTTCACTAATTCATCCAGCCATCCACCCATCCCTTCACTTACTCACTCACCCACCTTTTCATATTAATTTTGAGCTGAGCCTTTTTGAGCTGCAGAAGCCATTCCTGGACTGGGACAGAAGCCACCCAGGGAAGAGACAGGATCCGCCACAGGTGGGGGGGAGGGGGAGGGGGAGGGGGAGGGACATGAGCCATCACTGGGGGGAGGGGGGTGGGAAGGAGGGGGACCAGGATCCACCAGGGTGGGCACAGGGGTGGGCATGCGGAATCCTAGTATAATCTTGGTCTCTTCCAGGGCGGGGTAGGGCTCCTCACCCCCTCCTGGACAAGACAATGAGAAGTCAGTCTCTCTTTCCAAAATGTTACTTTTACCAGCCCCCACTGTGATGTACGGTACTTAAAGGAGATACTCTGAGAGAACTGATTTAACTGATTGTCCTCCTTACTTTGTTAATCAGTGTGGATGCGATTGTGCCATTTCTTAATTTTATTACATTAAAGACTGCATGTTTAAAGAATCGAGGTTTGTTTACAATTAAGTGACAGTAATTAAGCTCTGTGCTGTGATGAGAACCAGTGCTGCCTTGGTGTAATCCAGACCGGTTGTAGGATGTTTGGGTCCCTCGGCAGAAAGGGAATGTCTCACACAAATTGCAGAGACGTGAGGCATTCAGGGCTGTTTGCATCTGAATAGATGTCCCTGCTCCTGAAGCTGCAGCCCCTCCCTCTCGGTCACCTTCAAGCACCTCTTAACAGCTCATCAAGGGCTGGAGGTGTGAGGGATGGGGGCTGCAGCTTCAAGAGCAGGGTGCATCTATTCAGATGCAAACAGCCCTGAATGCGTCATGTCAAGTCAAGAAGGGAGGTGAGTGGAATCTGTGCCGGCTTTAGGGATGTGCGACCGTGCCCGGTTAAAATTACGGACAAATGGCGTCCGTTAAAGAATCCTTCACGGACAACGGACAGACGGCCGAAATTACGGACTGTCCATGAAATTTATGGACGGTTGGTCACCCCAATCTCCGCCCTAGTGGGACGCAGCGTTCTGTGCCAATCATGAGTTCAATTAATACTGTCACCAGATCACAGACTATGAATGGCCACTAAATGGGGAGAGGAGTTGGCCTAAGGGCTAGAGCGGTCCACGTTAAATCAGGGAAACCGGGGTTCGAGTCTCGGCTAGGACGCGCAACATCCTGTGATTCTGGGCAAATCACGTAATCTCCCCGTGCCTAGCAAAAATTAATGTGTCCTCATGTAACGCGACTGGTGTTCTTGTAAAGCGCTCTGACACCCGATATCTTCGGGTCAAGCTCGCGCTATAGAAAACTCTGTATAAAATAATTACCCGGTAGTCACCAGGAGTTACACTAGAAAGTCTCTTTTACTTTTGGGAGGGTTGCAGACATGGCGACACCATATACCACGTTGTCAGTGTTAGGTGGCAGGTAGTCCAGAGTTAGGAGTCACTAGTCGTTCAAGGACTCCTACGTAATGCAAAGGGTTTGCAAGGACAAAGAAGTCCTCGCGGGCATTCCTGCCAAGCATTAGATTTCAAGTCCTGAGTCATCATGGGACAATGCAGGCTGTAATTCATTCAGGATTCAGGGGCATATTACCAAGGCGGGCGATATGTGATTATGGCCGCTTTAGCGGCCGTTTTCGGCCGCTAAGCGGCGATAATTGTATCGCCCTATTAGTAAGCTGTCGCTAACAGCAGTTAGCGACAGCTTGTAGGCGATAGCGAGCGGTTTGGGGCCCGCTTTGCATGTCAGCAATATTTATCGCTAATGACATGCAAAGTGGGCGTACACAACCTGTTAGCGACTGAAAACAGTCGCTAACGTCGCTATCGCCTATTAGCAAGGCAGGCGATGGAAATATTTGCGCTAAGCGCGAATATCTCCAAAAACTAACGCCTGCTCAGACCAGTTCTTAGCCATGATATCCAATGGGAGGTGGATATAATGGCTAAGACCCTGTTAGCGATAATGCGTGAATATCGCTGTATTCTCAGCGATATTCATAGATTTTGTCGGTATCGCCGGAAATATTATCGCTTTTGAGATAAACGTTGCTAATAGCACGTTATCTCAGCGATAATATCCGGTGATTCGCGGCGATAAAAAAGTTGCCGCTAAGCCTACTTAGCAATAAATATCGCTAGTTGTTGGTAATATGCCCCTGAGTCTTTTGGAAATGGACACATACTGCGAGACACGTTCCCTGTTCCTTCATAAGCCCTGTGTGTCCCGGTGTGCTATATAAATGTGTTTAATAAATAAATTAAACATTTCTCTTTTCTAACAGTCCACAGGATGGGTTCACACAGTATACTGAACTTGCTTCCGTCATTTGGATCTTACTTGAGCCCTGTATCCCATACCTAAATGTCATTTCTTCTTTTTCTAAAAACAACTTTTTATTTTTCTTTCTTCAATCACAGCAGTACAGGTACAGTGTAGTAAAGAAGATTCAGGGTGTAGCAGAACACAATTATATACATTATCATACCTTGATGACATAGTGACCAGTAAGGATACATGGAAACCAACCTTACAACTCGCTGGCATAGCCCCTCTTATCAACACCCACGGTTTACCCCAATTCCACCCCAGCATCCTGGTATGCACACCAGCTGGCCCATACTTTCTCCCAATTCTTAGGGCAACCTCTACTCTGGTACACCACTGTTTTTTGGCTTGACAGCACCAGTTGACTGACATTTCCACAAGCCTGCCTGTCGTCACGCGTCAGTTGGTTTCTTAGTTGGAAACATTGCGGGGTATCCCCAGGTCTCCAGCAGGGATGGGTCAGAACTGTGTCTTTCACCAGTTGCCCAGTAACCTTGAGCCAGGAATGTTTTCAGGTAGGAGCCTGAACAGTGTTAACAGTAACCACATTGAAACCTGCAGAGTCATTCAGTAAGGCCATTCGTGGGCTGAGATCATGAGCTCAGATATGTGGAAGATCTTATTAAAAGTCCTCATAAACCTCTCCACCTCTCCATTGGCCTGCTGCCATTGATGAGTGATCTTGTGATATGTGCTGTCTTATTCAACTGGAGATATGAAATAAATATGTTCCCCTAAAATGGGGGCATTGTGTCCTGCTGTAATCATCGACAAGAACAGGCTGGCACCATCCAAGTGGTAGACATACAAAGTTCTCACATAACCTGGGCCATGGGACTACCAGCATACCTTTTCTTATGCTGAGGAGGAAGGCGGTGGTGTTCCCCCGGCCTTACTGACTGGCATGTAATGTAACCAGACACCAGTCACTCTACATTGTTAACAATGTCAGGGATCAACCTTTTTGGCAAATTCCCTTTTTTTTTCTTGAAAACCCCCTTGTGGCCAAAATGTGTGAATTTAAGTAAGTGTGGCACCCGTTGCTCCCACCAAAATATACCATCCTTTCAATAAAAGGCTGTTTTCCATCACTGGCAGCTCTAGGCAGACATTGTACCATGTCTTTAGTGTTTTCTTCAATGTGATGAGATTGGCCATGAAGGTTGTTAAGGTCTCGGCTAGCGTAGGCTGCGCACATGCGCAGTCTCGCTGGCACGACTTAATGACTTTGAGTAGCGAGTGTAAACCCCGCCCCTCTTCTCCATTGGCTGGCCTCCTAAACAGCGGCCAGCCATTGAAGAAGAGCTCTCAGTAATGTCATTCTTTCCATCTAAGCCCTGTCCTTTTCGGATTGGGGGGCATGTTTTTTAGTTTTGCTCTACCCTCTTCTCCATTGGCTGGAATGTAAAAACAACAGTCAAAAACACGCCTGTTGTTTACATTCCAGCCAATGGAGAAGAGGAGAGAAAGAAAAACACGCCTGGCCTGTCGCCCCTCCGAGGCTCTTCGTGTGCCTGTTGTTTTGCTATCTGTCCTCGTCCTCGGTTGCCTCCTCCGACCTCCTGGCAGCTTTCTCGGTCTCGCTTGGCCTCTCAGTGGCTCTTCCCATCAGCCCCTCTCCCTCCGGCTCTCCTGCGCACCCTCGGCCTGTTCTCTCAGCCCCTCCTGGCCTGGCACCGGTCCCCTCCCTGCGCTCTCCTCAGTTCCCTTTTGCCTATCCCGCCGCCACCATCTTGTCTGCAGCCTTCGGCTAGGATGGTACGCTGCGCACCGAGAGAGGACGGGTCGTTGGCGGGCTCAATCCCTGGCTACCCCTGCGCTACAGCCAGCCGTGCGGCCGCTGTTTATTAATAATAATATTTGTTTGCCCTCGGCCGACGCCGCGAGGCCTCCTCTCCCTCGACCCGGAGCTGCGCATGCGCACCAGACGGTGGGAGGCGGGTGCCGGGCTATTGCCAGCGAGCGCCGCCATGACAGGGAGGGGAGAGCAGGGGGCTGGGAGAGGGGGAGTAAGGGAGAGAGCGGGGGTGGGGTACAGGGCAAGGGGACTCGAGTGATGCTCAAACATTACAGGGAGGAAAGGGGTTGCCTTGCGAACCTGGAAGTCCCAGGAAATAAATGCCAACTCTTCGTTTGCCAAAGATGTTAACATAATTCGTTTTCCTTTTCTCCCTCTTTAAAGCAGCCATCATTCGTTTTCCTTTTCTCCCTCTTTAAAGCAGCCATTAAACTCCTTGCCGCAACATTTCCCTTTAGGGCGTTGTCCAGCGTATATGTCAATGTATGGGAGCAGATACACTAGGCTTGACTGGGAGGGTGGGCCAGGGCTTTCAAGAGAAGAGAAGGGCCCTGGCATAATTTAAAAGGTGCCCTGGGAAGGAGGGGGTGTGTCGTTGTGGCAGAAGGGGAGAGGAGCCTGGGAGGGACATGAGAGGCGCAGAGCCTGGGAAAGGAGGAGGTACGAGGAAGAGGGAGTCTTGGAGAGGAGTATGTCTGCAGATGTATGATGTAATCTAATGGGGCCCCTCGCCGTCCGACCGACTTCCCGGGAGACCGTCATGGCTCCGCCGGGGCAGGTGAGCTGCTGCTCCATTCCAGTCAGGGTAGGCATCTGCCCCCTCTGCAACCGATTGCCCCCACTCCACCGAATGGTGTGGGCAAGGCAGACAGGAATTTCCCAGACTCCAGGACAGTTACAGGGCCCGCGCCCTCCTTGGCCTCGGAGCTTTCTCGCTCCCGTACCCCATCTTCTCCACAGCAGTCCCGGGGCCTTTGGTTCTCCCCCTTGTGGCAGGGGCTCTGTGTGTGTGTGGGGGGGCTCTGTGTGTGTGTTTGTGTGTGTGTGGCTCTTTGTGTGTGTGGCTCTGCGTGTGTGTATGTGGCTGTGTGTGTGTGTATGTGGCTTTGTGTGTGTGGGGGGCTCTCTGTGTGTGGGGGGCTCTGTGTGTGTGTGTGGGGCTCTGTGCGTGTGTGTGGGGCTTTGTGTGTGAGGGTGGGGCTCTGTGTGTGTGTGTGTGGGGCTCTGTGTGTGTGCGTGGGGCTCCGTGTGTGTGGGGCTCTGTTTGTGTGGGGCTCTGTGTGTCTGTGGGGCTCTGTGTGTGTGTGTGTCTCTCTGCGTGTGTGTGTGTGACTCTGTGTGTGTGTGTGTGTCTCTTTGCGTGTGTGTGTGTGTGTGTGTGTGTGTGTCTCTCTGTTTGTGTGTGTGGCTCTGTGTGTGTGTATGTCTCTGTGTGTGTGTGACTGTGTGTGTGTGTGACTCTGTGTGTGTATGTGCGACTCTGTGTGTGTGTGTGTGACTCTGTGTGTGTAACTCTATGTGTGTGTGACTCTGTGTGTGTGTGTGTGTGACTCTGTGTGTGTGTGGGTCTGTATGTGCGTGTGGCTCTGTGTGTGTGGCTCTGTGCGTGTGGCTCTGTGTGTGTGTGTGTGTGGCTCTGTGTGTGTGTGTGTGGCTCTGTGTGCGGGGGGCTCTTTGTGTGTGTGGGGCTCTGTGTGTGTGGGGGGGCTCTGTGTGTGTGGCTCGGTGTGTGTGAGGGGGGCCCTGTGTGTGTGTGGCTCTGTGTGTGTGTGGCTCTGTGTGTGTGGGGCTCTCTGTGTTTGTGTGTAGCATTTGCGAGAGATTAAGCTATTGGCATTGTAAATGACAATGCCATTTGTTTATCTGTTTTCAAAACCAACGCATAAATAAAAATGTTGCAATTTACAATGCCAATAGCTCTAGCTTTTGCAAAGGCGATACCGTTGCATTGTAAATGTTTGTTTTCCATTTGGTGCTGGCTGTTTCTGTTTGTCAAAGGGTAGGCATTTGTTGATGTTTGTGGCAGTTGCTGTGTGCACCAGGTATATGTGCCGAGGTTTCAGTGATTCACACATATTTTGAGGCAAACTTTGAATTTAATACCATATAGGTAAAGGTGAAATTGACAGCACACCCAGAGTATTGAAATGGCCTCTTTTTCTATTTAAGATTAGCACTGCTCTGTTGATGTTTATTACTCAGCTTGCTTAGGCAGCAGAAACTCTGCAACTGAAGGAGTACGGCTCCCAGGCTGGTGGGGCTGGCCTGTCTGAACAATGCACTAGGTTGGCAAACCATATTATTTCCTGCTTATTTCTGCGAAGTGCTGTTTTGGTGTTTAGCAACACAGTTGCCTGCTAATGTTGCTGCTTTTAGTTTGAGCTAGTGTAAGCTAATCATCACATACTGGTTCAGGGAGGCACCTCACCTTCTTGATCAATCAGTTACGGTATGTAACCATCCCAGGGAAGCTCCTTCTGTACTTTGGCAAGTGTACTTTTTTATGCAGATTAATTGTCAAAATAAAGAATTATCCTCTTCCATATATGTTCTAAGTATATTTACTTGCTATATTTACATTAATTGTTGTTTGAAGCCATGTAGGCCTTAGACCTCATTATGACTGCCTAATGACAGCACAACAGAGCCACAATAACAATTGATTAGAATCCCATAATAAATGTTTTAAAAAAAGTAAAAACCCTAAAAGAGGATTGACAGCCTTGAAAAAGCACTTGGCTCTACATGCCAAGGATGAAACATGTATTGGATATGTAGAAGACCAATGATCAAACAAGAATAAATGCATTATATGTGAATAGAAATATACTCTAAATGCGCCTACAGACAGTGATCATTATTTATTTTGTTGTATAAGGTAATGAACAATGAACAATTAATCTACATAAAAACCTTGGTACATCTGCCAAAATATAGAAATTGCTCTATAAGCCGAACTTGTAGATTCATCCAGAAAAGGCAGTATAGGCACAACTCAACACTAAACAAATATCGAACTAAGGTCTGTAACGGAATGTTCGCACCACTTATCCACCTGCACCTATTCTTGTAATCCATAGCAAGCTCCACACATCGACAGCGATTGAGGAGCTGGGAAGTACATGAAGTTGTGGACTTTTTGTCAATTGGAGGCAATGCAATCCATGCTGAATCAATACCCAAAGAGCTCAATGTGGGGCCTGTACTTGATGCATAAGGCTGTCTTAGCTACACAGCCGGGTGTGGATCTGTTCTATTGATCATGTGGCGTGCACCAAATATTATCTATTGCATGAATTACCCTGGCTGTACCAGGCATTGTCTCATAAATTGGCTGCCCTGGAGATTTTACAGTTGAAATCCTGCTAGCATGTAAGCCCTAGGTGATTTGAAATCATTACGATGTACTTGGATGCTTCATCAATGCTTGGTTGGTGGTAGCCAGTGCTGCGGGTCGATCTTTGAATACCAGCATCATGCATGACCTTTGCAACTACATCTTTGAATATTGGTGTGATGTGAAGTGCAGCAAAGTGCGCATGAATGTTTAGCCGGCCCATGATGGCCGGCCAAACATTTATCCGCACTTGGAGTGGGCAAACCACTCCTCCTCCTGCTCCTCTGTCATTGGAGCAGCCCTGTCCCGCCTGCAAATCTGCAGCAGCAGGAAAACATACATTTATAATAACCTTGATGTATTATAATTTTACGGTCCCTTTCTTTCACTGCTTCAAAACAGTGGGGCAACGCTCCTCCGCCTTAGTGGAGGAGCTGCCGCTGCCCTCCCAGCTCCGCCTCTCTCTATCCTGTCTACTTTTCTCCCCAGCCCTCTGCTGTTGCTCATCCTCTTCCTCATTTGCTCCTACCCATGCCCTGTGCTGCTTCCTCACCTGCTTTGACACTGTGTTGCTTCCATGTTGCTTTCTCATCCTCACTTCCCCCAAAAACACTTTTGCGTATTTTTTTTTTGCCAATTCAAGTGGCAACAAAAAAAGTAGCTTTGTCATTTTGCAGGCATGCACGTGTGGTGCGCACACCTACAAAATAATTCATAGGCTTGTTCTTATATTAGCCATGCGAGGGTGCTGTGCAGCATGGCTAGAAGGTATTGGTAAAGGCAGTGGGTCCCAAAGGTGAAACTTATTGTCTTTGCCAATGCTTATTAGATATTGTGTGTTCAGCGGTCATGCATCTCGTGTTTTTTGCCCTTTAAAACTGCGCGAGGGAGCTGTAAAGGGCAGAGCCGGGTATGCTCGGCGCGGCTCTGTGTTTGCTCTCCGGTCCCCATGTTACCCCTCAATGACGTTCAGGAACTTTTCATTTGAATCACTGTTGTTCACCGGCTGACGAACATAGGCCCCCGCCCTAGACCAGTTTCCCAGGTCTTCTAAATCAACAGCAGTGACAAAACACTGGCATATGCACTGTTTTGCATGACTTTGTTTCAGACGTTTGGCTGTGGGTTGGCCTTCTTTTTGTTAGTCCAGTTGAATCAGTTTAAAAATACACTCCTCAACCCTTTCCCTGCATACCGCAAGTCAGAGATGTCTGTCACGCACCAGCTGGGTGGCTACGTGTTTATTTACAGGCCTCTATGGAGTAACAGAGTCAACTGATAACTTCCTCTCTAGGTTTGGGACGCTGATGTCACGCGCGGCTGCCGACTTGCCGCTGTGGGCGCGTGCCAGCATGAGCATTTCATACTGCAGTGCGCCTTTAAGTTCAAAGCGCCTTCCCAAAGATTTTCATACACAGGGGCATAGCTTTGATTAAAATGTGTGCGTGCTTTATTCTTTTAAACACAGTTCGTGCAGTTTTCTGGTGTGACAAATGAAACTGTGGTTTCTGTTCCTCAGTTGGGAGCATGGTGGGTGAGAAGTGTGTCGTAAGAAGCGGAAAGGCAGGGAGGTATAGGGAAAGCAGCAACACACAGGGCAGGGCGGGGGCGGGGAGGTGTGGAGAGGGAGTGATATACATGGCTAGGTGGGAAGGTAGAGGCGCACAGATTTAGGGTACATGAACAAGTGTTGGCAAAGCTAATAGCTTGCGCCTATGCGAGAGGTTGGCATTGGAAATGTGTTTTAGCTTTGCACATCAGTGTGACTCCTGTTCAGCATGGCAAATTGTTGGTGGCATGGGTTGCATGGGGTGAGGTAGATTGGAGTGGAGTGGAAAGGAATGCAATGAAGTGGGGTGGATTAGTGGGACAGATTGGAGAAGGGTAGACTGGATTGGTGTAGAGAGGGGTGGAGTAGATTGAAGCGGGGTAGAGTGGGAGGAGGTTGTTTGGAGAGGGATACAGTGGGGTGGGGGAGATTGGAGTGGATCGAGATAGATTGGAGTGGGGTAGATTGAAGTGGGGTGGAGAGGAGTGCATAGATTGGGGTAGATTGGAGTGAAGTGGGGCAGATTAGGGGTTCAGATTAGAGAGGGGTAGATTGGAGTGGGAAAGGGCCGGACTGGCTACCAGGCGGTTTTTGCTGGGGTGGCAGGGTGGGGTCCAGGTTCACTGCTGAGGGGCTGATTTTGTTGCTGGGGTGCTGCTGGTACTTCTAAATGAACAATGCAAAACAATAGCTTTAAAGCTTACTTTTTTAAACATTTGTTTTGCATGGTTTATTACGGGAAGCCCAGCAGCCAGTCCGGCCCTGGAGTGGGGTAGAGGGAGGTGGGCTAGATTGAAGTGGGGTAGAAATGGATGGGGTAAATTGGAGAGGGGTAGAGTGGGGTGGGGTAGACTGAGTGGAGCAAGGTAGACTGCAGTGGAGTGGGGTAGATTAGAGTGAAGTGGGATTGAGTGGAGTGTGCCGATTGTGGTAGATTGAAGTGGAGTTGGGACGATTACTAGGAAAGATGGAGAGGGGTAGAATGTAGTGGGGTTGAGAGGTAGTGGGGTAGATTGAAGTGGGGTGGATTGGGGTAGTATGGGGAGATTGGAGTGGAGTGGGCTAGATTGGAGTAACATTGAGTGGTATGGAGCGGAGTGGAGTGGGGTAGATTGGAGAAGGGTAGATTGGGATAGCTTAGGGTGGGATAAATTGGAATAGGGTACATTGAGGTGGGGTAGACTAAAGTGGGGTAGAGTGGAATGTATTGGTGTGTAGTGGGGTAATTTCTAGGAGACTGGGGTAGACTAAAGTGGGGTAGACTGGAGTAGAGTAGAGTGGAGTGGGTTACACTAGGGTGGAGTGGAGGAGGGAAGATTGTGGTAGATTGGAGTGGAGTGAGGTAGATTAGAGCCAAGTGGGGTAGATTGGAGTGCCTAGATTGGGGTACAGCGGGGTGGATTGGGGTAGAATGGAGTGTGGTAGATTGGAGTGGAGTGGGGTAGATTGGAGTGGAGTGGGGTAGATTGGATTAGAGTGGAAGGGGGTAGATTGGAGCCGAGTGGGGTAGATTGGAGTGGGCTAGATTGGAGTAGAGTGGGGTGGATTGGGGTAGAGTAGAGTGGGGTAGATTAGAGTGGAGTGGGGTAGATTGGAGTTGAGTGGGGTAAATTGAAGTGGGATGGGGTATCTTGTTGTAGACTGGAGTGGAGTGGATTGGAATAGATTGGAGTGAAGTGATTAGGGTGGGCTGGGGTGTGATAGATTGGAGTGGAGTGATGTGAATTAGAGTGGAGTGGAGTGGATTGGAGTGGGGTATATAGGAGTGGAGTGGGCTAGATCGGGGTAGATTGGAGTTGAATGGGGTAGATTGGAGTGGAGTGCAGTGGGGTAGATTAGGATAGAGTGGGGTAGATTGGGCCGAAGTGTGGTAAATTGGACTGGGGTAGATTGGAGTGGAGTGAGGTAAAGTGGAGTGGTGTGGGGTAGAGTGGATTGGAGTGGGGCAGATTGGAGTAGAGTGGGGTCAATTGTAGTGTAGTGGAGTGAGGTAGATTAGGGTACAGATTGGGGTGGGGTGGGGTAGAGGGGGTGGGTTGATTGATTGGAGAGGGGTAAATTAGAGAGGGACAGAGTGAGGTGGGTAGATTTATTTTATTTATTTATTTATTTAAGCTTTTACCGCGCACAGCTAACCACAGTGGGTTTCCCGGCGCCAGGGACAGACTGTAGAAGAAAGGACAATGCAGCACCTGACTTGAGGCCACAACCAACTATTGACTGCGCTTGGTGAACAGAAGAGTCTTCAAAGCCCTACGGAAGCGGAGTAGGTTGGTCTCTAACTTTAGTGCTAGTGGGAGGGAGTTCCAATATTTCGGACCCAAAATAGAAAAGGAGCGGCCTCCCATTCTTGCCAGCTTAAATCTTGGCACTGTGAAATTGCCAGTGTCCGAAGACCTTAGTGAGCGCAAGGGTGTGTAAGGTGTTACCAACCCTTGGATACAAGTTGGAGCGCTGCCCTGCTTGGCCTTGAACATGTAACAAAGTGCCTTGAATTTAACACGTTCGGGAACGCTCAGCCAATGAAGGTCACGCAACGCGGCAGCAGCTGAAGTGCGTCTAGGGACGTTCTATAACAGGCGCGCAGCCGCATTTTGTACAACCTGAAGCACATGTATGGTGGCTTTATCTGCGCCCAGGTAGAGAATATTGCCATAGTCCAGGCGTGATGTTACAAGTGCCTGGACTACGGTTCTGCGAGAGGAGAGGGGGAGCATCCACAAAATCTTGTGAAGCCTCCGCAGCGTTGAGAAGCAAATGGCTGCAACCTTAGTAGCCTGTTGCTTCATAGTTAGCCTGTCGTCAATAATGACGCCCAGGTTACGAACTGCAGTGGATGGCGTAGGCGCATTGCCCAGTTCAATGGGCCAATGACGGGGGCCCCAAAGATGTTTGTTCCGACCCAGAATGACCACCTCGGTCTTCTCCCCATTCAGCTTGAGACAATTTCTCCGCATCCAGTCGGCCACAAGAATGAGGCCAGACTTGAGTGCGGAGGTGTTGTTCTCGTCTCTCCCTGATAGGGAGAAGACAATCTGGGTGTCATCTGCATAGGAGAACAGGGTTAGCCCAGCCTGTTCAACTATGGTCGCTAAGGGTTTAACATAAATATTAAATAATAAAGGGCTAAGGATTGAACCTTGGGGAACGCCGCGGTTAGATGGACAGATGGTGGAAGTTGCTTTAGGGGAGAACACTTGAAAGGTTCGGTCGCTAAGGAACGACACTACCCATGCCAGGGCCTGGCCTGCCACACCTAGGGATTTCAGAGAGTCAATAAGGATGGAATGCGTAGATTGATAGATTGGTGTAGTGTGGTGTGGATTGAGGTTGATTGGGGTGGTGTGGGGTAAACTGGAGTTGACTGGAGTGAAGTGAGGTAGATTGGAGTGGGTTGGGTAGATTAGAGTGGAGTGAGGTGTCGTGGAGTGGGATAGATCGGAGTTGGGTAGATTGGGGTGGATTGGAGTGGAGAAGGGTAGATTAGGGTAGCATTGGGTGGGGTAAATTGGAATGGAGTCGTTTTGGGTGGGGTAGATTGGAGTGGAGTGGGGTAGATTGGGGTGGATTGGAGTGGGGTAGATTGCTGTAGATTTGAGTGGAGTAGATTAGGGTAGACTGGAGCAGAGGTAGATTGTAGTGGCGTAGATTGTAGTGCAGTGTAGTGGGATAGCTTGGGGTGGATTGTTATGTTATGTTACTTTGGATTGTATAGCACATTAATCACCGTAGAGGGTTTCCAGTCGCTTGTGCCTCTCTGGCCCGCATAGGAGTGTGATACCGGGGATTCGCCTGGGGAATAGTAGACATTATATTACCCTCTACGCTGATCTCTTTCTCTTCCTTGGCAGTGTGGGGGAGGATCTCGGAGAGATGTCAGGATAAAAAGTTAACTGGCAAAAGTCCAAACTGTTCCCGCTCACAGCCAACTGCACCCCCCCCCCCCCTCTCCAACCCGCCGAACTGGGAAATCTTAAATGAGAGCCTAGATGCCCAGAATATTTAGGGGTACAAATATACCACTCCCATGTGGATATATTGGAGGGAAAACAGGGAAAGGCCTCGAGGTCCCTGAAGATCAACATGGAATTCTGGAGTGGTCTTCCGCTATCCTTGGCAGGGAGAGTGGCCCTTCTAAAAATGGTGGCGTTGCCACGACTATTATACTTCTTTACAGTACTCCCAATATGGATTCCCCCAAAATGGCACATGGACCTACACTCAATAATGGTATCTTTCCTATGGGGCTCATGTCGTAGACAGGTGGCTTTGAAAACTATGCTGCGCCCAACTATTGAGGTAGGACTAGTTGTCCCGGACTTCGAGCAATATTATCTAGCCACCTAATTACAGTGGTTGGCGCGATGGGTGGGAGACCAGAAGTCCCAGGTGCGAGAAGCAGACCCGCTTACACCAGACCTACAAATGCTGTGGAAACTGCTACGAGGCATAGACATAGCCTCAGCGGGGCACAGCGCTGTTGGAGACGATGCCTCCGAAAGACACATACCTGATTTCCATACTCGCCTGACTTACCCGTAACAATATTAAGGGCGCCCCCCCCGCGGAGAAACTTGGGCGATAGCAGGGTGACAAGACTAGGAGACTTGTACAGGGATGGAGAGCTCAACCCCTTTTGAAGACTTTAGAGAGGGGTATGATTTGCCCCAGGGGCATTTCTATTACACGTGGGGATTATAGCGGCGATTCGTTCGCACTGAGGACCGAGAGCAGCTGAACCCCCGCATCACGCCACCTGCAACTACGTAGGCACTGGGGTTGGCAGAATTAAAGCAGTCACATGCCTATATGGAGCCCTGAGTAGGGCCATTTTACAACCACTGACTACACAATGGTATGGATGGGCAGATGATTTGAATGTTCCGCTAGAAGGCAAACCATGGTAGAATATACTGATAGGTATTCCTGGGACATCGAGAAATGCCCAATTCCGACTCATTAACTTTTTCATATTGCACAGGGCGTACCTCACTCTAGGGCGGATTAATAAATTCTTCCGGAGAGACGATGGGAAATGCCCGAGATGTGGGGGCGGAACTCCGGCACATGTTATGGATATGCCAAGAATTACAGAATTATTGGAATGCAATCGCGGCCACCATAGGGGAGGTAATAGAGCGACCAGTCCCATGCACCCCGGCACAATGTCTCCTGGGATTATTTCCACATACCTCTTAGTTGTGGGTTACCAGCGGGTTCCAAGACCTAGCCTTGACTACAGCTAGGCGTAAGATCATGCAACACTGGAAATCTAGTTTAGGGCCCAGAATCCCAGCATGGAAGAATCAACTAGAGAAATGGGCGGCCTGTGAGGTGAGAGTACTCCTTCGAAGTGCCAAAAGAGGTATTGGCTCATTGGAGCGAACCAGAGCCTGGGAGGCATTGGTTGAGAATTTAAAGGAGCCGGAACCAGCCTCGGGAGTCATTCCCAGAGGGGGGGGTCCCCACAGAGAAGCCCTGAACATCAGGCCAAGGGAGGGGAGGATGCAGTGCATGACTGAGGTAGCAATAACCAACCTTCATTTTAGACCAACGCTGAAAGGTGGGAGCCATGGGAACACAGACAGAGGGTGGTGGGACTAATGGCAAATCTATGATATATTCATAAAGTCTGGACTGGCGGAGATCTGCGAATGGGGGGGAGGATGGGAGTTCGGGAATCTGAGTAACTAGGGGGGAAATGTTCTATTACTGCAGTCACATGGACTTCACAACTGTTGGATGGACTCAAGAAGTTGTAGAAAGAGCATTGTACGAGGTTCATCCTGAAAATGTAACCGAAATGTGATGAATATTTCATGTTGTTCAAACCCCCAATAAAATGTGTTTAAAAAAATGCTTTGCACAAGGATAAATGCTAATTTTAAAGGAAGAAGTTGGATTCCCAGGATATACATTAAGTGCACAAAGTGTTAGACCCAAAGCAGACTTGGTAAAAGGCCATAAAAGATGCCCCATACCATAGCCACAAAACAAGGAAGAGTTAAGGTCCTTTATGGGTCTTGTGGAATATTCTGCAAAATGTATCAAGAACGTTTGAGGAAAAACAGAACTTTTAAAACTCTTGTTGGGGAAGGGGGTGAAGTTTGATTTGAAATTGAAAAAAGTATCGGCATTTGAAAGGGTGAAGAGTGAGATTGTATGTGTAGACATTTTGAAACCATTTAATGTGAATTGCAAAACACTCATTAATTCCAGTATTGCAACCTGGGGGCACTTAAAACACCTCTGCAAAATTGGCGAAATTAGCTTCCCATTTTATAGATTACTGTTACACCATAGAACATGTACCAGGTTGGAAGAACAAACAGGGTGATTGTTTGTGCAGATTACACAAGAGGGGTACTCCCAAGGAGTGCTACTAGTCTGTAAACTGTTTTCGTGCCTCGCCAGCAGTTAGAAGCCCTATATAAAGACAACTGCAACAGAATACCAACAGATCATACATATAACAGGGCACCACCACAGTAAAAGCAAAGCGAGAAAAACAGATAGTTGATGTTATGTGTGCACAGTATTAAAACATCTGGTTATAGAGAGCCTTGGCCCTTTCACATTTAAATATGTGTCCTTCGCCACTTTACCCATTCTAGGCTGAATGCATTGCCATAGAGGTGGCCATTTGACTAAAAGGTACCGCAGGCCCACAACTCCCCTCAGTCCTATACAGCTTGGAGCTTACTTCTTGCAGGGCCCACCACGGGTCCTAAGACCCCAACCACAAAGCCATAAAGCTTTGCACTGCCTGCTGGATGCTGGCATCCCAGGCCTTGTGCACCCAGGCAGTTAGCCATGCAGTTCTAACGACTTGTGCACCCAGCCAGCCAGCCATGCAGCTTTGAGGCCTTGTGCACCCAGCCAGCCAGCTATGCAGCTTTGAGGCCTTGTGCACCCAGCCAGCCAGCTATGCAGCTTTGAGGCCTTGTGCACCCAGCCAGCCAGACATGCAGATCTGAGGCCTCTTGCTACCAGCCAGCCAGACATGCAGCTCTGAGGCCTCTTGCTACCGACCAGCCAGCCATGCAGCTTTGAGGCCTTGTGCTCCCAACCAGCCAGACATGCAGCTTTGAGGCCTTGTGCACCCAGCCAGCCAGACATGCAGCTTTGAGGCCTTGTGCACCCAGCCAGCCAGACATGCAGATCTGAGGCCTCTTGCTACCAGCCAGCCAGACATGCAGCTCTGAGGCCTCTTGCTACCAGCCAGCCAGCATGCAGCTTTGAGGCCTTGTGCTCCCAACCAGCCAGGCATGCAGCTTTGAGGCCTTGTGCACCCAGCCAGCCAGACATGCAGCTCTGAGGCCTCTTGCTACCAGCCAGCCAGACATGCAGCTCTGAGGCCTTGTGCACCCAGCCAGCCAGACATGCAGCTCAGAGGCCTCTTGCTACCAGCCAGTCAGCCATGCAGCTTTGAGGCCTTGTGCTCCCAACCAGCCAGACATGCAGCTTTGAGGCCTTGTGCACCCAGCCAGTCAGACATGCAGCTTGAGGCCTTGTGCACCCAGCCAGCCCGACATGCAGCTCTGAGGCCTCTTGCTACCAGCCAGCCAGACATGCAGCTCTGAGGCCTTGTGCACCCAGACAGCCAGACATGCAGCTTTGAGGCCTTGTGCACCCAGCCAGCCAGACATGCAGCTTTGAGGCCTTGTGCACCCAGCCAGCCAGACATGCAGCTCTGAGGCCTCTTGCTTCCAGCCAGCCAGACATGCAGCTTTGAGGCCTTGTGCACCCAGCCAGCCAAACATGCAGCTTTGAGGCCTTGTGCACCCAGCCAGCCAGACATGCAGCTCTGAGGCCTTGTGCACCCATGCAGACAGATATGCAGCGCTGAGGCCTTGTGCACCCAACGTGACAGACATGCAGCCATGAGGCCTTGTGCACCCAGCCAGAGAAACATGCAACTCTGAGGTCGTGTGCGCCCAGCCAGGCAGACATGCAGCTCTGAGGCTTTGTGCACCCAGCCAAACAACCACGCAGCTGAAGCCTTGTGCACCCAACCAGAAAGTCATGCAGCTATGAGGCCTTGTGCTCCTAGTCAGACAGGCATGGAGCTCTGAGGCCTTTTGCACCTAGCCACCCAGACATGCAGCTATGAGGCCTTGTGCACCCAGCCATACAGATATACAGCTCTGATGTCTTGTGCACCTAGCAAGCCAGACATGCAGCTCTGAGGCTTTGTGCATCTAGCGCGCCAGACATGCCGCTCTGAGGCCTTGTGCTCCCAGCCAGCCAGACATGCCGCTCTGAGGCCTTGTGCTCCTAGCCAGCCAGACATGCAGCTCTGAGGCTTTGTGCATCTAGCGCGCCAGACATGCCGCTCTGAGGCCTTGTGCTCCCAGCCAGCCAGACATGCAGCTCTGTGGCCTTGTGCAGCCAGCCAAACAGCCATGCAGCTCTGGAGCCTTGTGCTCCCAGCCAGACAGGCAAGTAGCTCTGATACCTTGTGCCTCCAGCCAGACAGGCATGCAGCTCTGAGGCCTTGTGCTCCCAGCCAGCCAGACATGCAGCTCTGAAGCTTTGTGCTCCCAGCGAGACAGGCATGCAGCTCTGAGGCCTTGTGCTCCCAGCTAGCCAAACATGCAGCTCTGAAGCTTTGTGCTCCCAGCGAGACAGGCATGCAGCTCTGATGCCTTGTGCTCCCAGCCAGACAGGCATGCAGCTCTGAGGCCTTGTGCTCCCAGCCAGACAGGCATGCAGCTCTGATGCCTTGTGCTCCCAACCAGCCAGACATGCAGCTTTGAGGCCTTGTGCACCCAGCCAGCCAGACATGCAGCTTTGAGGCCTTGTGCACCCAGCCAGCCAGACATGCAGCTCTGAGGCCTCTTGCTACCAGCCAGCCAGACATGCAGCTTTGAGGCCTTGTGCACCCAGCCAGCCAGACATGCAGCTTTGAGGCCTTGTGCACCCAGCCAGCCAGACATGCAGCTCTGAGGCCTCTTGCTACCAGCCAGCCAGACATGCAGCTCTGAGGCCTCTTGCTACCAGCCTGCCAGACATGCAGCTCTGAGGCCTTGTGCACCCAGCCAGCCAGACATGCAGCTTTGAGGCCTTGTGCACCCAGCCAGCCAGACATGCAGCTTTGAGGCCTTGTGCACCCAGCCAGCCAGACATGCAGCTCTGAGGCCTCTTGCTACCAGCCAGCCAGCCAGACATGCAGCACTGAGGCCTTGTGCACCCATGCAGACAGATGTGCAGCGCTGAGGCCTTGTGCAGCCAACGTGACAGGCATGCAGCCATGAGGCCTTGGGCACCCAGCCAGAGAAACATGCAACTCTGAGGTAGTGTGCGCCCAGCCAGGCAGACATGCAGCTCTGGGGCTTTGTGCACCCAGCCAGCCAGCCATGCAGCTTTGAGGCCTTGTGCACCCAGCCAGCCAGCCATGCAGCTTTGAGGCCTTGTGCACCCAGCCAGCCAGACATGCAGCTCTGAAGCCTCTTGCTACCAACCAGCCAGACATGCAGCTCTGAGGCCTTGTGCACCCAGCCAGCCAGACATGCAGCTCTGAGGCCTCTTGCTACCAGCCAGCCAGCCATGCAGCTTTGAGGCCTTGTGCACCCAGCCAGCCAGACATGCAGCTCTGAGGCCTCTTGCTACCAGCCAGCCAGCCATGCAGCTGTGAGGCCTTGTGCTCCCAACCAGCCAGGCATGCAGCTCTGAGGCCTCTTGCTACCAGCCAGCCAGCCATGCAGCTTTGAGGCCTTGTGCTCCCAACCAGCCAGACATGCTGCTTTGAGGCTTGTGCACCCAGCCAGTCAGACATGCAGCTTTGAGGCCTTGTGCACCCAGCCAGCCAGACATGCAGCTTTGAGGCCTTGTGCTCCCAACCAGCCAGACATGCAGCTCTGAGGCCTCTTGCTACCAGCCAGCCAGCCATGCAGCTTTGAGGCCTTGTGCTCCCAACCAGCCAGACATGCAGCTCTGAGGCCTTGTGCACCCAGCCAGCCAGACATGCAGCTCTGAGGCCTCTTGCTACCAGCCAGCCAGACATGCAGCTCTGAGGCCTCTTGCTACCAGCCAGCCAGACATACAGCTTTGAGGCCTTGTGCACCCAGCCAGCCAGACATGCAGCTCTGAGGCCTCTTGCTCCCAGCCAGCCAGACATGCAGCTTTGAGGCCTTGTGCACCCAGCCAGCCAGACATGTAGCTCTGAGGCCTCTTGCTACCAGCCAGCCAGCCAGACATGCAGCACTGAGGCCTTGTGCACCCATGCAGACAGATATGCAGCGCTGAGGCCTTGTGCACCCAACGTGACAGGTATGCAGCCATGAGGCCTTGTGCACCCAGCCAGAGAAACATGCAGCTCTGAGGCTTTGTGCACTCAGCCTGACAGATATGCAGCGCTGAGGCCTTGTGCACTCAGCCAAACAACCACGCAGCTGAAGCCTTGTGCACCCAACCAGAAAGTCATGCAGCTATGAGGCCTTGTGCTCCTAGTCAGACAGGCATGGAGCTCTGAGGCCTTTTGCACCTAGCCAGCCAGACATGCAGTTCTGAGGCCTTGTGCACCCAGCCAGACAGATATACAGCTCTGATGTCTTGTGCACCTAGCAAGCCAGACATGCAGCTCTGAGGCTTTGTGCATCTAGCGTGCCAGACATGCCGCTCTGAGGCCTTGTGCTCCCATCCAGCCAGACATGCAGCTCTGAGGCTTTGTGCATCTAGCGCGCCAGACATGCCGCTCTGAGGCCTTGTGCTCCCATCCAGCCAGACATGCAGCTCTGAGGCTTTGTGCATGTAGCGCGCCAGACATGCCGCTCTGAGGCCTTGTGCTCCCAGCCAGCCAGACATGCAGCTCTGTGGCCTTGTGCTCCCAGCCAGACAGGCAAGTAGCTCTGAGGCCTTGTGCCTCCAGCCAGACAGGCATGCAGCTCTGAGGCCTTGTGCTCCCAGCCAGACAGGCAAGTAGCTCTGAGGCCTTGTGGTCCCAGCCAGACAGGCATGCAGCTCTGATGCCTTGTGCTCCCAGCCAGACAGACATGCAGCTCTGAGGCTTTGTGCTCCCAGCCAGCCAAACATGCAGCTCTGAAGCTTTGTGCTCCCAGCGAGACAGGCATGCAGCTCTGATGCCTTGTGCTCCCAGCCAGACAGGCATGCAGCTCTGAGGCTTTGTGCTCCCAGCCAGCCAAACACGCAGCTCTGAAGCTTTGTGCTCCCAGCGAGACAGGCATGCAGCTCTGAGGCCTTGTGGTCCCAGCCAGACAGGCATGCAGCTCTGAGGCCTTGTGCTCCCAGCCAGCCAAACATGCAGCTCTGAAGCTTTGTGCTCCCAGCGAGACAGGCATGCAGCTCTGAGGCATTGTGGTCCCAGCCAGACAGGCATGCAGCTCTGAGACCTTGTGCTCCCAGCCAGCCAAACATGCAGCTCTGAAGCTTTGTGCTCCCAGCGAGACAGGCATGCAGCTCTGAGGCCTTGTGGTCCCAGCCAAACAGCCATGCAGCTCTGGAGCCTTGTGCTCCCAGCCAGACAGGCAAGTAGCTCTAAGGCCTTGTGCCTCCAGCCAGACAGGCATGCAGCTCTGAGGCCTTGTGCTCCCAGCCAGACAGGCATGCAGCTCTGAGGCCTTGTGCTCCCAGCCAGCCAAACATGCAGCTCTGAAGCTTTGTGCTCCCAGCGAGACAGGCATGCAGCTCTGAGGCCTTGTGGTCCCAGCCAGACAGGCATGCAGCTCTGATGCCTTGTGCTCCCAGCCAGACAGGCATGCAGCTCTGAGGCTTTGTGCTCCCAGCCAGCCAAACATGCAGCTCTGAAGCTTTGTGCTCCCAGCGAGACAGGCATGCAGCTCTGAGGCCTTGTGGTCCCAGCCAGACAGGCATGCAGCTCTGAGGCCTTGTGGTCCCAGCCAGACAGGCATGCAGCTCTGATGCCTTGTGCTCCCAGCCAGACAGGCATGCAGCTCTGAGGCCTTGTGCTCCCAGCCAGCCAAACATGCAGCTCTGAAGCTTTGTGCTCCCAGCGAGACAGGCATGCAGCTCTGAGGCCTTGTGGTCCCAGCCAGACAGGCATGCAGCTCTGATGCCTTGTGTTCCCAGCCAGACAGGCATGCAGCTCTGATGCCTTGTGCTCCCAGCCAGACAGGCATGCAACCCTGGGCTAACTGCTGGAAGGGGGCACCGGGGCTTTTGAGCTCGCTGCCAGTCCTCCAGCTGGCACCCTTAGCCCCCAGACCAATAGCCAATCAGCAGTAAAGTGACATCTGGCAAGGGCATGGTGACCAGCTCACTACCTGCAGCTCGTCCACTTTAGTTGGCAAAATGTTTGACTTTGTGGGGTGAGTTAGATATAAAACGCATTAGCAGTTCACTTGAAAGATTACTGTCCCAGAAACACTTTAAGAGCTGACTTGCCCATGACCGAGAAGGGATCATGTGCGGGGATCCTGTGACCTGGTTGTTTGTGAAGAAGGAATATGGAGGAGCAAGACGGCCATTTTAGGATGGCAAGAAGCGTGGTACCAGATGGATGAGACTGATGAATGAGATGTAAGATGAGGAGAGGAAGAGATGAAGGAATAGTGTTGAGGGAAGAAGGAGCTGAAGCAAAATGGATGAGGACAGAGAAGTGTTAGTGAAGAAAAGGGCTTGCGTGGTTGTGGAATGTCTGAAGGGGATGAATTGGGTGGACTGAGGAGTTCTTAAAAGGGTGTAGGACATGGGGCAGAAGAAGAACGTAGACAAAGATGAGGTGCAGTGGTGGAAAGACTGAATGATGTGTGATAAAAGATTTAAAGCAGGGAAAAGCGAGGGAGGGATATTTGACAAAAGGATGCGGAAACCGAAGGACTGATTGGTGGAGATTTCTGACTCCTCAATTTCTCCAACGAAGTGACACATTGTTGTCCATCGGGTTGCTATGGATGGTCCGTGATTGAGTAGATGAGGGACAAAGACAAAGAAAGACGGAAAGCAACCCAGGAAAAAGGGGCCCAAAAAGAGCCTTTATTATATAAAGCAAAGAGTGAGAGTAAGAGAGAGAAAACCTATTTGGGTTTAAAGTGAAGATAATTTCTTGGAATGTCAGTGCAAATAGACTTTGTTAGCTTTGGCTACTTTAAGTTTTGTTGTGTGCTTATTAGTTTATTCTGGTTAATCAACCATAAGGTCACCTCAAAGCGCGGAGAGTGGGTGGAAGGAACAAGATACATAGAAGAGACCAGGAGAGAGGAAAGTATGAGACAAAAGAGAGACAATGAGTAAGGACCGTTGGGATACAAGGATCTTCCTCATGGATGAAGAAATAGTGACCATATCAAGTATGTATTATTGGTTAGAGGAAGAAGGTAATGTTATCAGAAAATACTAAGTGGGTGGTATTTAATTTCTAGGACTGCCTGCCGCTTCATAAGAGGAGACATTCCTAACCTTTCAAGGCAAATGATGTTGGGATTGGAATTGTTTGGCCTATCTATTGTGCCAAGCATCTTCTGGTGTAAATTGTTGCAATCCATTAGCGAAGGGAGCAAGACCACAGGCACAAATTATTTTGTAATTCCACCGTGGTGACTCCACTAGGGCCCTCAAATCTTCAAGCTTTGTAGACTAACTCTTCAGCTTTAGAACATCAATGTATCCGCCTGATCCACTCTTCTAGTGTCGGGGGCTGCTTAGCTTTTCGCCTATTGGCTATATCTGTGTTGGTCGCCAACAGTCCCAATCCCAGGAGATGGTGGGCAGCCTTGGGTCCTTCTCAGTCCTTCTTTATTCCAAACAGGGCTACTTTGGAGTCAGGAGCAATAGACGGCCAGAGTACAGCTCCGATCAATTGATGGACCTGCTTCCAGTATGGTGCTACATCCGGACAGCAGCATACAGCATGCATAAAGGTGCCTTGTGCTAAATTACAATGGAAGCAGGAGGGACTGGGAGCTATACCCATTTCCCAAAACCTGGGGATGGGGAAGGAAAATGGTCTCTGTGGAAATATTTAAATTGTATTAACCGCCACTGCATGGATATGGCTTGAGTGCGGGAAGCCATTTTCGCCTCCGCCCAATTCTCATCCTCTAGTCCACCCACACTGCCTTTGCGAAAGGGTCGGCAGTGTTGATTATCAGTGATCTGTAGATTCTTGAGATTCCCTTAGTGGGTGGGCTGGGTGGATAAATAGGCAAGGAGGCTGTATATATTTCTTAATGATGAGTGTTTTTATTGTTCTTATCACATAAAGAGTACTGTAGCGTGACCTCTAGGTCAGGTAGGGCTCAGCCTGGTCTCACAGGGCTTCTTTCTTCTTCTCTTTTTCTTTCAGACTGTCCATCCATCAATAGGGCACCACCAGGAGGTTCAAGACAAAGAGAGAGCAGCGGTAAGTATAAGTTCTGCATATACCTCTTTCCAGAACCGTCACCACACCCTACAGTTGAATGGTAAAAAAAAATTTACAAATACAAAGGGTTTTCTTTCATAATGCTATCAAAGGCGTAAAAGTGCCTGAAAGAACATCATGCAGTTTACCCTTTTTATTTCCTTTGCTCTCTTTTCCCCTATTTTGGGCACTTTATACCCCAACTCCTCTTCCTTTCAGAGTTTGGGTAGTCCTTATCTAGTATGTTAGAGTTTAAGTTCCTTCCTTTTGGAACGTAGGGATTTTAACTATATACAAGGGTGGCAATGTTTTAACTTAATTAAGACTTTTTTCCACGGAGTTTGATATAGCGCGAACTAGACCCGAAGGTATCATAGCACTTTACAGGAGCACCAGGTGCATTTCAGATGGACACATTAATTTTGTTAGGCACAGGTGGATTAATTGATTTGCCCAGAATCACAGGATGTTGAGTGTCCATGTCGAGACTCAAACCTTGTTCCCCAGCTTCGAGGTCGACAACTCTAGCCGTTAGGCCACATCCTCTCTTTGCTTCCGCCCGCTGCCTGGACTCCTGTAGTATGGAGGACCAAAAAGGGATGTCTGGGAGACTCCCTTGTGACATGACGCACAGAAACAAAAATAATATGGCGCTCCCCTTCACCGTGTCCCCGATGCCTCTCCACCCTTCCTCAATACATGTCCAACCCTTAACGCTGCAACATACTCGCTACGCCGCAACTCTTCTGAGTTGTGGCCGCTCATCTTCTCCCTCTCTGGGGTCCACAACTCTTAACTCCACACGTCCGTGACCTCATCAAGCTCTGCGACTTCCTTCCTTTGATCAGCAGTCCCAGTGGGGATCTCGTTCTGTCTTCCCAATACGACATCCGTTGTCTCCTCACTCTCCTTCTGCCCTGCCTCAATGTTGTTTTCACTCTCTCAAGGATCCAGTGATTGGTTGTTGCTCCTTGGGACTCCACATCTCTCTCTTTTTTTTTGTGTCCTTATTTTGCCAAATTTCTTGCTGGGTTATACATTCTCTAGTCCCTCTAGGTCTTACACGAGGAAACCAGACCGTAGACCATAAGAGGAAAAGGAATAGTAGTGGCCCACAAGTATACTACTGTTTCCACTTCCATCTCCTTTACAAACTGAGACTGCCCGAGGATAGGCGATAACATAGCCGACAGTGTAGGTGGCATAATCATAGGACTCACGTTTCCTTCTCTCTCCACCTTACCAATGGAGTCCACATTTTCTCTCTACTTCTTAAATCGCATGCCATGTCCGATTCAGATGTATAAATAATATTCCTAAAACACTCAAAAAAGGAAGGAGGATTTTCACATTTCCATAACCTGCAAATCTCGCGCCTTGCAGCAGAACTACATAAAATAAGAACTTTGATTCAACCGTTGTGATTTGCACTCCTTGATCTGGAATTAATCCAAAGAAAATTACACTAGGGCTCACTTTAATTTGTATCCCAATGACTTCTCCCGCAAAGTCACCTATCGAGTTTCAAAAAGGTACCTTTTTGGACATGACATAAACAAGTGCATATCGTCAGCTGCTACTAACATGCACCTAGGGCAGATATAGGTATTACCAGTGATTTTGGAGAGATTTGCAGGAGACCAATAAACTATATAGGTGGTAAATAGGGGGTTCCGTTTAAGTGGTGCCGGTTTTACTACTTGTTGTAATATACTATAAGAGTCACTCCACATTTGCGTCAAATCCTCATCGTTGAACTCTTCACCCCACAGTTTTAAAATTTTTGTCTCGATCTTCACACTCATCTCTGAGAAAGCCCAATACCAAAAAGATGTTTCCTTTTTCCACTTACCGGTTCTCATAACTTGATCAAATTTGGATTCCTCCTCCTCCGCACAGTCTTGTGTTACTCGCCAGGACCTCAGTTGATAGTATTTAAACCTCATCAACTAACCATTAGAACAGTTACACAGTGCTTCCCAGCTCATCAAATTTATGCCTACCTAAGGTCTGCCCAATAACAAATACCCCCCGATTTCAAAGGCCGACTTAGTTGATCCCTCAAGCACTCAGGCTACCTGGAGAGTCCCAAATCGGTGACCATGATGTATTAAAAAGAAATGTCACCTTTGGAAAGATAATCATTCTTATAAGGTTTACCCTTCCATAAATATTCAAAGGTAGGTTCGCCCATTTTAACAGTAGCCCAATTACTTCCTGGCTAACTTTCCTCCAATTTGTTTTTGTAATGTCTTCCATTCTCTGAGTTATTAACACCCCCAAGTATCGTATTTGAGTTTTCATCCCATAGCTTGCCATGTCCTGATTCCAGTCCATAATCTTGTTTTTTCCTGCGTTTACTTTATACCCAGAGATTTGACCAAACATCTCTGCCTTCCTCATCAGATTGGGGATTGCGTCTTGTGGGTTTCTCGTATACAACAAGAAATCATCTGCGTATAATGCTAATTTAACCTCCAGATCCTGTGATTAAAAAGGCGGACTCCACATCTCTGTCCAAGATAACTATAGTCCTTCGTTAATGTTGGTGCATTATTTTAATAATTGTCCTTTATTATTTTCACAGGTTTTGGGCGGAATTGAGAGTCAGCTGAGGGAGCCATCGGTCGGAAATATGGTAAGGAGGGAGGGTGTCGTGAAACGCTTCCTCACACCTTTCTTACCCAACTGCTCCTCCTTTGTTAACTTGGCTTCTAGGACGCTCTCCTTGAGTAACATTGTTAGGTTACTTTTGTACATGTCCAGGGCATGGTGGGTTTATAAGCAGCAGAATAATTGTGAGTTACAGAGCTGAAACTTGGAGAACAGATGCTTGAATGATTTTATGTGGTTAGAGGCCCATACATCATCCATTCTCGAGATCCCATGTATGGTCCAAGGGTTGGAAGCCCTCATGTTACCTGGCTAGAATGTAACCTTTGCTAGCCAGGACTCATGCCACAAGGGAGTTTTATTTGTTATGGTTCTGAACCACTTCATGCACCTCAGTGTCACTTGCCAGCACATAACTGGGAGTTTTGTAAGTATAGAACTGAGTGGGGATTGTTGTCCTATATATTAGCAAGAGCATGCTACGCGGCTCTTACAGCTCCAATTCCAATCTTATCACTGGACCCTCTGCCAGCGTAAAGACCGCCATTAATCGGGACCAAATGAGAGGCCCAGTGATATAATCAAATATCAGCAGTCTCCAGGTCACTGTCATATTTAAATATGAACAATTCGACACGGACAGGAGTGGTGTTCCGCTGGTCCAAAAACATTCTCAACAGGGTCTGAAGGTATGGAAAGAATCGGGCCGGTGGCGAGAATGGGACCTTTTCAGGGCAATATATTTTGAAGATTGCAATAGGACCCATAATGGCAAAGTAGGATGATGTTCAGGTGCCTCCCTATGTTTGCATCTCTTGTCACCCACATCCCCAAGTATTTAAAGCAGCCAGCTGCCACTGTCATAGGAGTATGGAGCAGACATGAGGTGGGTCCCTCAGGATCAATATGTACATGGTTATGATACAATTTACCTGCAGACCTGGCGCATCGTCGGAGATTCGTAGTGTCTTAATCACTCTAGGGAGGGAACATAGACTGCTAAATGTAGAGCAAGAGATCATCAGTATAAAGGGATTCTCTGCCCTACTGCCCACTTCCCAACAAAATTCAGACAGATGTGTACCATAGCACAATAAGTCTGCCAGGGGTTGAATTACTAATGCAAATTGGAGTGGAGAGAGTGAGCAGCCCTGCCACGTGCCCCTCTCAATTGCAAATGGTGAAGAGAGTACTCCATTTACCATGACCTGTGCTCAGGGGGCAATGCATAATTATAGAGAGCCACTCGGGCTCTCCTATACAATGTATTGCAACCCATACATCCCTACACCACTCGGGCGGGCTCGCTCCGAGGGTATAAATAAACCTGCAGGAGATCACTCGGGGTCTTCCTGCCTACGGAGTAATTCCGGTGTCCTGTGCATATTATTCGGTCCACATACCAGGGCCTAGTTGGGCCTAGTCTCGGATCACCACATTGGCGACCAGGCCGGTCACTACTGAGGCGTGCCTGCGGCATCTCGACCGAGGAGTATGCGGTGCCCAACCGCGGCTGCCCTGCTCCTGTGAGACTGCCTGTGCCGAGACAAGGAGCTGCGGTGCCCACCCACATCGCTCCGTGTGCTGCCTGCCGTGCGCTGATCGCCGCTGCCGACTCGAGCCCTCCCACGCGTCTCCCTCCCGGGAGCGCCTTCAGCTGGCGGGACTCGCCGTCAGCGTGCTGGTGCCTGGGTGAGTGTTAACCACCCCGCCTGCTAACTGCTCGGCCTGCGCTGCATCTTCCGGAGCCCACCTCAGCGCTCGGTGGCTCTCAACGCGTGGCCCTACCCCAGACGTCTGCTTTCACCCCTGAGGCAGCTCCGCGTGAAGCTGGGAGGTCGGGGAGCCTTGAAACTGCTGCAAGGCCCAGAGACGGGGTCGTCCTCATCCACGGTCTCCTCCCCTCCCAAACGCTACCGGCGAGAGGTTCCTGGAGAGTTCTTCACGTGCTCAGAGGTCAGGAATAGGGACGCGCTGTGAACGCCACAGTGGATTCACCTCAGGGGGTGGCCATCAAGCATTGGCAGAGCTACTCGCCAGTCAACAAGCATTGGCAAAACCAATTGCCCCAGCACCAGTAAAGTGTTTCAGGACATTCTTCCTTGAGCCTGCGAACTGGACTGTGCAGCATGTGGAAGAGTAGCTCTTCGGGGGAGGTTTGGTGGATATAGGAAACCTGCGCACCCCCATTCCACCATCTTCGCGCCACCTGAGGGAGGGGCTAGCAATGCCGTCACGGGGCGGAAACAGCAGATCCACGTGCTTGAAGAGCATCAGCGTGCTGCGGGTCTCGACGCCAGCAAGGCCTGAGTACTATCCGGCTACCGCGCTCCGGCACAATGAGCAACAACTCACCATGGAGCAGCGGCGGCCGCTCAGCAAAGAGCAGGAAAAAATCAAGATGCCGCTCCGATCCCTCAACCTCCAGTACACACGCACACAGCGGTGGCGCCACTACCTCCGTTTAGCGAGGCCACCGATCCGGCGATGGCAGCGCCCAGATGGAAAGCCTGGATCGGGAGGCTCAACCATTACTTTAAAGGAACCAGAGAAACCGACGAAATGGTCAAGAGGTCACTCCTCATCTACTACGGCGGAGTGGAAATCTACGACCTGTTTGAGTCTCTCCCCAATACGGGGAGGGATGATGACTACGGCGCGGCGGTCACCGCGCTCAACACACATTTTGACCCACAGCTCAATAATGACTTTGAAAAGTTCAAATTCAAGAGAGCATGGCAAACCGAGTCAGAGTCTGTCGACATGTTCTACGCGCGGCTGCGCTGGCTGGCCAGCACGTGCCCCTTCACCGAGCCAAGGGACGAAATCAGAGACCAGATCATCCTAGGATGTCGTTCGAAGCTATTAATGAAACTCATCCTCAGGCAACCGGGAATCTCTTTGGACGAGATCCTGATCCTGGCCCGGTCCCATGAACTATCGGACGCCAGAGCGGAGGAGATGGAGACGGCCCTACACACCCCAGTGGCCGCTCCTTCGTCAGCAAGGCTCCTACCGGTTAAGGAAGGAAAGGTGGATGCCATGCAGAGAAGACCTCCACCGACACGCCAAGCATCCAAGCCCGCACCGAGGAACCAGTGTGGGTACTGCGGGGAGGATCACCCTGTGGCGGCCACGTGCGGGGCGAAGGGGAAGACATGTTCCCGCTGCGGAAGGCTAAACCATTACGCCAAGGTGTGCCGCGGCGGAAGGTTTCGAACTGCGACACCCAGATCCAGAGGCCTACCACAGCGCATCCGTCAGATCTCACTGGACAACAAGTCACCACCGTCTGACGATCAGGCTCAGGAGAGGCGTCCAATGTACGAGGGCGACAATGACGATGAAGTGTTCGTCATCTCGTATATCAGTCGATCAGGAGCCAAGCGACGACCACCCCCCATGTGCTCGGTATTCATTGAGAGCACCGATGTGCAGGCCCTCACCAACACTGGAGCTTCTGTGAATGTAATGGACTCTGATCAGTATGAGAGGCTATCACCGAAGCCACCCCTCGCACCCTCAAGTGCAAGAATCTACACATATAGAGGGACAGACCCCCTACCGCTGCGGGCGTGATTCAAACCACCGTCGTGAGTGGAAGCCACTCCCCGGAGGCCAAGTTCCACGTGACTGAAGGAAAGAAGGGGACCCTGCTCAGCTGCCACACGGCGGAGGACCTCAAACTCATCTTCTTCGCAAACCAGGTGCACGAGTCACATGCAGAACCTCTGCTAGGAGAGTTCCCAGCGCTCTTCCAAGGTTTGGGCAAACTAAAAGGGAAGAAATTCTGACTTCACATCGACACCTCAGTGCGAACTATAGCTCTCCGACACCGGCGTGTGCCCTTCAACCTACGCCCGCAGGTGGAGGAAGAGCTCCGGAAGTTGGCGGAACTCTGAGGAATAGAAAAGGTGTCCGGGCCCACACCGTGGGTGTCTCCGCTAGTTGTAGCCCCCAAGCCCAAGCAACCTGGAGCGATTTGACTGTGCATCGACATGAGGTTACCCAACATAGCGGTGAAGCAGGAGAGGCACATCGCCCCCACTATGGACGACATCGTGGCCGACCTGAACGGCGCAAAGTGGTTCTCCAAGCTAGACCTTAATGCGGGGTACCATCAGCTAGAATTGGAACCGGAAAGTCGGTACATCACCACTTTTTCAACGCATGTGGGGCTGCGCCGGTACCGGCAGCTCAGTTTTGGCGTATCCTCAGCGGCCGAGGTATTCCAAAATGCCATTCGGGAGGTGCTGTCAGGGCTGCGAGGAGTAATTAACCTCAGCGATGACATACTAGTATATTCGGATACACTCGAGGAACATCACTCACACCTGAGAGCAACGCTGCACCAGCTGGTGGACTGCGGATTAACCCTACACAAGTCCAAAAGCTCCTTCCACCAAGAAAGCATTGACTTTTTTGGGTACACTTTCACACGAGAAAGACTCAAAGTGGATCCAAAGAAGGCAGAGGCCATCCGGGCGGCAAGCACCCCACGGAACCCCACAGAGGTGAGGAGCTTCCTGGGCATGGCCACATACTGTGGCCGAATCATCCCCAACTTGGCGGCGATGTCGGAACCTCTGTGGGCACTCACACACCAGGACCACAAGTGGGAATGGTCTGTGGCAGCTAACAAAGCCTTCCATGACATCAAGGCGAGCCTGCTCGACAAAACCGTGATGGCGTACTTCCAGCCACAGCGCAAGACGGAGCTTGTCGTGGACGCCAGTCCCATGGGACTAGGGTAGTGCTCATGCAAGACCACGGCTCTGAAGTATGGAAGCCGGTTGCATACGCCAGCAAAGCTCTAACCGACACCGAGACGCGGTACGCGCAGATCAAACGTGAAGCGCTGGCAATCAAGTGGGCGTGCCAACATTTTCATCTATACCTGTGCGGCCAGGAATTCAATGTGGTGACCGACCACAAGCTGCTACTGCCACTATTTGCGGAGTCGTCCCGTCTGGCTTCCCCACGGATTGAACGATGGGCCGAACAGCTACAAGGGTACAACTTCAAGGTCATCTTCCACCCTGGGGCGCACAATCCGGCAGATTATCTGTCCCGACACCCGGAGGTGATTGTGTCAGCCCGCCCTCCGGCCGACAGCTGCGGCGTGGAGGCCTTCGTCCACATGATTTCGCAGGCGGCTTGCCCCAAAGCAATGACACTAAAGGAGATAGGACAAGCCACCCAGGAAGACGCCACCCTGTCTCGGGTCCCGAAAGCGTTAAAAGGCAACAGCTGGGCTCACTTTATGGATGGGGCCCGAACCCTCCGGCTGGAGGTTGGCCACGCGCGACAACAGATATGGCAAGTGCAGAATGAGTTGAGTGTGGGGGAAGAAGGAGTCATCCTGAGAGGACACCTGATTGTGGTACCCGAGAGCCTACAGAAGAAGATCCTCGCCTTAGCCCATGTGGGACATCAGGGAATGGCCAAGACCAAGGCCAGGTTGAGGCACAAAGTTTGGTTCCCGGCCATGGACACTATGGTGGATGAGATGGTGAGGTCATGCCAGGCCTGCACAATCACTGGAGGGGACCCTGCGTGAGCACCAGTGATCACCGAGGAACCCTGCAGCACCCCGTGGACACACCTGAGTGTGGACTTTGGCAGTTTTCCCGATGGTCATCACATGATGGTCATCATAGATTCATTCTCAAAGTTTCCGTTTGTTGAGGTCATCACATCGACAGCGTTCCCTCAGGTAAAGAAAGTCATGGACCGTGTCTTCGCCATAATGGGGTTGCCTGAGGAGATCAAATCCGACAATGGACCCCCCTTCCAAGGGCGGGAGTTCCAGGACTACCTGGTGAATCTCGCTATACGGCATCGAAAGATCACCCCGTTGTGGCCCCAAGCGAACAGGGAGGTAGAGAGGCTGATGAGAACCCTTAATCGGGTGCTGCGCATTGCAGTAGACAGCGGGGAAGATCTGGAATCAGCCCTTGACCAATTTCTGGGAGCGTATCGTCAAACTCCTCACAGCACCACGAAATGTGCCCCTGCTCAACTGCTGTTCAAGAGAGCCCCCCCCCCCCCCCCCGAGACAGCATCCCGTCGGATCCAACATGGGCGCCTGAGACGAGGGATGGCGAGGCTGTCCAGGCGAGGAGAGAGACCACGAACCAGAAGGCAAGTGAGCGCAGGAGCCGACGCTTAAAATAAGAGACTCGGTGGTGGTCAAGGACCGGCACCCCGGGTGGAAGTTTCGAACACCGTATGAACCTGAGGTCTGGGTTGTGGAAAGGGTCCAAGGGACGATGGTGACGACCCGAAAGGGACACTAACTAGTTACCCGCAACGTCTCCAGCTTAAAGAAGGCCACGGAAACGGAAGCTGACCCTGAAACTGAAGTATCTCAGGACACGACACCAAGGACACCCCTCTCTGGGTCATCACCGGGGTGGAATCCGGCCATGGAGATGCCCAGACCACTGGATCAAGGGGCAGGGGCCAGTCCCCGGCTGACCAGGCAGACCCAGGACAGTGAGAGGGCCCAGGAAACCCCGACTGGGGTTGTGACATCTCCCTGTGGCCGAAGCCAACGCTACAGCCTCCTGCCCAACCCTGGTCCCAGCCAACGGCTCCGAGACTTTGCCTGTTCCTCCCTGTGAGGGTGGTGAAGATGTTGATATCGGACTAAAACAAAGGAGGGATGTAGAGAGCCACTCGGGCTCTCCTATACAATGTATCGCAACCGATGCATCCCTACACCCCTCGGGCGGGCTCGCTCCGAGGATATAAATAAACCGGCGGGAGATCGCTCGGGGTCTTCCTGCCTACGGAGTAATTCCGGTGTTCTGTGCATATTATTTGATCCACATACCAGGTCCTAGTCAGGCCTAGTCTCGAATCACCACAATAATGTCTTGCACCGAGACAATCCGGGTAGTAGTGCGCGGTACAAATTACATTTTCATTGTATTTCATTTATTTTCATTTCTTCACATATTGATGGAAAAGTGGACCAAAACCCAGCTTCTGACGCATTTGGTCCTGTAAAGGTCATTGTAGAGAATTCGAGCGTTTTTCAAAGTCAGCCGATAATAGAGCTGTGACTCCCCGCAACTCGTGGGCCCGAGCCAACACCACACAAAGACATCGAAGACAGTGATGGGAACTGTGACCTGGCAGAAAACTATTTCCGGAGTAATGGGTGAGAGTGTGTATTATTTTAGACAGTTTGGTTGCTACACTGTTTGGCCTTCACCTTCAAGTTTATGAGGGTATTGGTCCGAATGGGCTACATTCGACTTGAGGCTTACCTGGTTTTAATATTACAGAGATAGTTGCTCCCTGTAGATCATAAGGAAAAGGACCTATGGCAGAACAATGCGAATTACATAATTGGAGACCAGTGGAATATGAGGGGTGGCAGAAAGCCCCTATACGTGAGCATATTACACATATAAATTTAGTAAAATCAAATGGTCTTTGCTTATGTCAGATCTAAATATACGTAAAGAAATTAAATTGTAGATAAGTTATTTTTCTTGTATTGCTGACAGATATTGACCGAGACTGATATAAATGAATAGACTGCTGCTACCAGTGTTCCTAGATATGTTGCAAGTTTGGGTATCTATTTTTGGCCTGGGGAACCGAAGATACACACGCCTTCTGCTTCATTTCTGTGCTTTGTGTTGCTTGAAAGGTAACATCTTTCTAAACATGGTTTGCATTTCTAATTTTTGTAGTGCCTAATCATATCAAAATCTCAAATATGTGATGGGAGTTGCAGTATAGTGCATAAACTTCACCTAATAAAAAATAGTGTGTCCCTTACAAATCTATCTCAGCAGTGTAGTAACTAATAGAAATGTTACACTCTGTAGGGAAAAACTTTTATAAACAATATTTAGACCATAATATTTATGTGAGATGTTACATTTGTTGTCACTAATGTGATATAACACCGGCGATGGAACTTACGGTTAATTGTATTGTATTGTATTGTAATTGCATTTATATAGCGCTTACTACCCCTGACGAGGCGTCGAAGCGCTTTTTCGGCGGGTAGCACGCTACTCCGGGACCCACAGAGGATTAGTTTTGCATTAGTATAGTGAAACATGCAAGTACATTTTAAGTGGTGGATAGGTTAGTCAGTTATTTGGATTTGGAATGATAGCAGAAGGATAGAGTAGGACAATGGTTAGTATTTATTTATCGCTCGCTTGTTGACGCATGCTATTCAGGGAGCCTATAAAGGATTAGTGGTGAATTAATATGGTGAAATATGAGGTAATTTCAGTGGTGGATATTAGTGTGTTACTTGGCGTGAGAAGGATAGAGGATGGATAAAAGGGAAGAAAGATTTGCATTTATATAGCACTTGTTACCCCCGATGGGTGTTGAAGCGCTTTTTTGGCGAGTAGCACGCCACTCCGGAACCCATAAAGGATTAGTGTTGAAAATTAGTATAGTATGAATATGAAGTAATTTGAGTAGTAGATATGTTATTCAGTTATTTGGGCAGTATATTAGTATAGTTGAATATGGAACATGGAATTTGAGAAGTGAACATGTTAGTCTGTTAATTTTGATAGAAAAAGGATAGTGGAGGGATAAAAGAGTGAAGGATATATATATTTTTTTTTTAAGAGAAAAAGGGCAGCATTTCAGGCCCTAGTCCCGACCAGTCTCGAACAGGCCCAAACAGGCAACTACCCTTGTCCTCTCCACCCTTAACAGGCTCAAACAGGCAACTACCCTTGTCCTCTCCACCCTTAGCCTTGACGCCCGGGCTGAGATGCCCTAAGCCTGCCCCTTTTTGTAGCCCTAGTAATCAGGTGACCCCTTCAGCCAATGGGAACCCTAGCCCTAACACTATCCAATCACAACACTAGTCCTAACAGCCAATGGTACAAGTAGCCCTAGTCCCTACTTCCAATAGAAAGCCTAACCCTACTCTTAGTCCCACAACTGGTCCAAAAACCAATCACACCAGAAGCACTAAATCGCTACTTCCAATTAAAGGTCTAACCGTAGCCCTAGTCCCACCCTACTCCCAACAACCAATAACATAGGAAGCCCTAGTCCCTACTTCCTATAGAAATCCGAACCCTAGCCCTAGTCCCAACCCTGCAATGATTGAATCACAGACCGAGAAACCAATCAGAACCCTCAAATACCCAGCCAATGAGGACATTAACCCTAACCCAATAGAAACACCAGATACAACCACCAATCAGTGTACACATGTGCCAACCATCAGCACACCATATAAGGTCCCAGCAACCTCAGACAAGGTTTGCTGGCAAGGGAGTTGGAAGCTGCTTGCTCCTGTTCAGAATCTCCTAGGAGACAGACAGGCTCAATCCACAACTTTGGACTTCAGCAGGTAAAGGCTTCACTAACTCGAAATCTAACAATACTGTTTGAATAAAGCTTTACTCCCCCTGCTGGCCAAAAAACGAAGTGCACAGGCCCCAGTAAATACAGTTTCAACAGCTCACAGAAGCACCCTCTGATGTAGAAAATCCCTGTTGCTGGGGGGGGGGGGGGGGCAGGGGGGCTGGCCTCACTGGCTTGTGAAGACAAAATGGTAGCTGGGGCTGCACTGTTTCAGCACACAGGCCTAAGCACAGAGCAAAGGAGAAATTTGGAGGGAAAACAGATTTGTCACCAAGGAATGAGAGGGACAAACTACAGAAATTGGACTGCAAATCCCACAATTCAACACACTAAATGAAGGCAATCATGGGCAGGGAAAACCACACATTTAAAACACAACACAGGAGATAAAATATGCAATTACAGGCAGGCCAAAACTACAATTTTTAACTGTAACAACCACAGGCATAGACAGTAAACACAGAAAGTGAAAATCGTTTTTTAAATAACTTTTTGTCTTGGGAAGAGACAGCACTAGTCTGTCTCCTTACCACTTCCTGGACTCTGCTCAAAGCAATCTGGGGCACATGTGGGCTGCAACTCACAAGATGGAGGAGACTGATTTGGGGTTCACCCAGCAAGGCCTTCAGGGGCCTGGGCAGGTGTGAGAGGAGGGCTCAGGCTTGCCTGGTAGCTGAATAGCCAATGGTCTGCTGGCCTGGGGGTGGGGTCTGGCCAGCTACTTGCTCCTGTTCAGAATCTCCTAGGAGACAGACAGGCTCAATCCACAACTTTGGACTTCAGCAGGTAAAGGCTTCACTAACTCGAAATCTAACAATACTGTTTGAATAAAGCTTTACTCCCCCTGCTGGCCAAAAAACGAAGTGCACAGGCCCCAGTAAATACCGTTTCAACAGCTCACAGAAGCACCCTCTGATGTAGAAAATCCCTGTTGCTGGGGGGAGGGGGGCAGGGGGCTGGCCTCACTGGCTTGTGAACACAAAATGGTGGCTGGGGCTGCACTGTTTCAGCACACAGGCCTAAGCACAGAGCAAAGGAGAAATTTGGAGGGAAAACAGATTTGTCACCAAGGAATGAGAGGGACAAACTACAGAAATTGGACTGCAAATCCCACAATTCAACACACTAAATGAAGGCAATCATGGGCAGGGAAAACCACACATTTAAAACACAACACAGGAGATAAAATATGCAATTACAGGCAGGCTAAAACTACAATTTTTAACTGTAACAACCACAGGCATAGACAGTAAACACAGAAAGTGAAAATCGTTTTTTAAATAACTTTTTGTCTTGGGAAGAGACAGCACTAGTCTGTCTCCTTACCACTTCCTGGACTCTGCTCAAAGCAATCTGGGGCACATGTGGGCTGCAACTCACAAGATGGAGGAGACTGATTTGGGGTTCACCCAGCAAGGCCTTCAGGGGCCTGGGCAGGTGTGAGAGGAGGGCTCAGGCTTGCCTGGTAGCTGAATAGCCAATGGTCTGCTGGCCTGGGGGTGGGGTCTGGCCAGCTACTTGCTCCTGTTCAGAATCTCCTAGGAGACAGACAGGCTCAATCCACAACTTTGGACTTCAGCAGGTAAAGGCTTCACTAACTCGAAATCTAACAATACTGTTTGAATACAGCTTTACTCCCCCTGCTGGCCAAAAAACGAAGTGCACAGGCCCCAGTAAATACAGTTTCAACAGCTCACAGAAGCACCCTCTGATGTAGAAAATCCCTGTTGCTGGGGGGGGGGGGGGGGCAGGGGGGCTGGCCTCACTGGCTTGTGAACACAAAATGGTGGCTGGGGCTGCACTGTTTCAGCACACAGGCCTAAGCACAGAGCAAAGGAGAAATTTGGAGGGAAAACAGATTTGTCACCAAGGAATGAGAGGGACAAACTACAGAAATTGGACTGCAAATCCCACAATTCAACACACTAAATGAAGGCAATCATGGGCAGGGAAAACCACACATTTAAAACACAACACAGGAGATAAAATATGCAATTACAGGCAGGCTAAAACTACAATTTTTAACTGTAACAACCACAGGCATAGACAGTAAACACAGAAAGTGAAAATCGTTTTTTAAATAACTTTTTGTCTTGGGAAGAGACAGCACTAGTCTGTCTCCTTACCACTTCCTGGACTCTGCTCAAAGCAATCTGGGGCACATGTGGGCTGCAACTCACAAGATGGAGGAGACTGATTTGGGGTTCACCCAGCAAGGCCTTCAGGGGCCTGGGCAGGTGTAAGAGGAGGGCTCAGGCTTGCCTGGTAGCTGAATAGCCAATGGTCTGCTGGCCTGGGGGTGGGGTCTGGCCAGCTACTTGCTCCTGTTCAGAATCTCCTAGGAGACAGACAGGCTCAATCCACAACTTTGGACTTCAGCAGGTAAAGGCTTCACTAACTCGAAATCTAACAATACTGTTTGAATAAAGCTTTACTCCCCCTGCTGGCCAAAAAACGAAGTGCACAGGCCCCAGTAAATACCGTTTCAACAGCTCACAGAAGCACCCTCGGATGTAGAAAATCCCTGTTGCTGGGGGGGGGGGGCAGGGGGGCTGGCCTCACTGGCTTGTGAACACAAAATGGTGGCTGGGGCTGCACTGTTTCAGCACACAGGCCTAAGCACAGAGCAAAGGAGAAATTTGGAGGGAAAACAGATTTGTCACCAAGGAATGAGAGGGACAAACTACAGAAATTGGACTGCAAATCCCACAATTCAACACACTAAATGAAGGCAATCATGGGCAGGGAAAACCACAAATTTAAAACACAACACAGGAGATAAAATATGCAATTACAGGCAGGCTAAAACTACAATTTTTAACTGTAACAACCACAGGCATAGACAGTAAACACAGAAAGTGAAAATCGTTTTTTAAATAACTTTTTGTCTTGGGAAGAGACAGCACTAGTCTGTCTCCTTACCACTTCCTGGACTCTGCTCAAAGCAATCTGGGGCACATGTGGGCTGCAACTCACAAGATGGAGGAGACTGATTTGGGGTTCACCCAGCAAGGCCTTCAGGGGCCTGGGCAGGTGTGAGAGGAGGGCTCAGGCTTGCCTGGTAGCTGAATAGCCAATGGTCTGCTGGCCTGGGGGTGGGGTCTGGCCAGCTACTTGCTCCTGTTCAGAATCTCCTAGGAGACAGACAGGCTCAATCCACAACTTTGGACTTCAGCAGGTAAAGGCTTCACTAACTCGAAATCTAACAATACTGTTTGAATAAAGCTTTACTCCCCCTGCTGGCCAAAAAACGAAGTGCACAGGCCCCAGAAAATACAGTTTCAACAGCTCACAGAAGCGCCCTCTGATGTAGAAAATCCCTGTTGCTGGGGGGGGGGGGGGCAGGGGGGCTGGCCTCACTGGCTTGTGAACACAAAATGGTGGCTGGGGCTGCACTGTTTCAGCACACAGGCCTAAGCACAGAGCAAAGGAGAAATTTGGAGGGAAAACAGATTTGTCACCAAGGAATGAGAGGGACAAACTACAGAAATTGGACTGCAAATCCCACAATTCAACACACTAAATAAAGGCAATCATGGGCAGGGAAAACCACACATTTAAAACACAACACAGGAGATAAAATATGCAATTACAGGCAGGCTAAAACTACAATTTTTAACTGTAACAACCACAGGCATAGACAGTAAACACAGAAAGTGAAAATCGTTTTTTAAATAACTTTTTGTCTTGGGAAGAGACAGCACTAGTCTGTCTCCTTACCACTTCCTGGACTCTGCTCAAAGCAATCTGGGGCACATGTGGGCTGCAACTCACAAGATGGAGGAGACTGATTTGGGGTTCACCCAGCAAGGCCTTCAGGGGCCTGGGCAGGTGTGAGAGGAGGGCTCAGGCTTGCCTGGTAGCTGAATAGCCAATGGTCTGCTGGCCTGGGGGTGGGGTCTGGCCAGCTACTTGCTCCTGTTCAGAATCTCCTAGGAGACAGACAGGCTCAATCCACAACTTTGGACTTCAGCAGGTAAAGGCTTCACTAACTCGAAATCTAACAATACTGTTTGAATAAAGCTTTACTCCCCCTGCTGGCCAAAAAACGAAGTGCACAGGCCCCAGTAAATACCGTTTCAACCGCTCACAGAAGCACCCTCTGATGTAGAAAATCCCTGTTGCTGGGGGGGGGGGGGGGGGGCAGGGGGGCTGGCCTCACTGGCTTGTGAACACAAAATGGTGGCTGGGGCTGCACTGTTTCAGCACACAGGCCTAAGCACAGAGCAAAGGAGAAATTTGGAGGGAAAACAGATTTGTCACCAAGGAATGAGAGGGACAAACTACAGAAATTGGACTGCAAATCCCACAATTCAACACCTAAATGAAGGCAATCATGGGCAGGGAAAACCACACATTTAAAACACAATACAGGAGATAAAATATGCAATTACAGGCAGGCTAAAACTACAATTTTTAACTGTAACAACCACAGGCATAGACAGTAAACACAGAAAGTGAAAATCGTTTTTTAAATAACTTTTTGTCTTGGGAAGAGACAGCACTAGTCTGTCTCCTTACCACTTCCTGGACTCTGCTCAAAGCAATCTGGGGCACATGTGGGCTGCAACTCACAAGATGGAGGAGACTGATTTGGGGTTCACCCAGCAAGGCCTTCAGGGGCCTGGGCAGGTGTGAGAGGAGGGCTCAGGCTTGCCTGGTAGCTGAATAGCCAATGGTCTGCTGGCCTGGGGGTGGGGTCTGGCCAGCTACTTGCTCCTGTTCAGAATCTCCTAGGAGACAGACAGGCTCAATCCACAACTTTGGACTTCAGCAGGTAAAGGCTTCACTAACTCGAAATCTAACAATACTGTTTGAATACAGCTTTACTCCCCCTGCTGGCCAAAAAACGAAGTGCACAGGCCCCAGTAAATACAGTTTCAACAGCTCACAGAAGCACCCTCTGATGTAGAAAATCCCTGTTGCTGGGGGGGGGGGGGCAGGGGGGCTGGCCTCACTGGCTTGTGAACACAAAATGGTGGCTGGGGCTGCACTGTTTCAGCACACAGGCCTAAGCACAGAGCAAAGGAGAAATTTGGAGGGAAAACAGATTTGTCACCAAGGAATGAGAGGGACAAACTACAGAAATTGGACTGCAAATCCCACAATTCAACACACTAAATGAAGGCAATCATGGGCAGGGAAAACCACACATTTAAAACACAACACAGGAGATAAAATATGCAATTACAGGCAGGCTAAAACTACAATTTTTAACTGTAACAACCACAGGCATAGACAGTAAACACAGAAAGTGAAAATCGTTTTTTAAATAACTTTTTGTCTTGGGAAGAGACAGCACTAGTCTGTCTCCTTACCACTTCCTGGACTCTGCTCAAAGCAATCTGGGGCACATGTGGGCTGCAACTCACAAGATGGAGGAGACTGATTTGGGGTTCACCCAGCAAGGCCTTCAGGGGCCTGGGCAGGTGTGAGAGGAGGGCTCAGGCTTGCCTGGTAGCTGAATAGCCAATGGTCTGCTGGCCTGGGGGTGGGGTCTGGCCAGCTACTTGCTCCTGTTCAGAATCTCCTAGGAGACAGACAGGCTCAATCCACAACTTTGGACTTCAGCAGGTAAAGGCTTCACTAACTCGAAATCTAACAATACTGTTTGAATAAAGCTTTACTCCCCCTGCTGGCCAAAAAACGAAGTGCACAGGCCCCAGTAAATACAGTTTCAACAGCTCACAGAAGCGCCCTCTGATGTAGAAAATCCCTGTTGCTGGGGGGGGGGGGGGCAGGGGGGCTGGCCTCACTGGCTTGTGAACACAAAATGGTGGCTGGGGCTGCACTGTTTCAGCACACAGGCCTAAGCACAGAGCAAAGGAGAAATTTGGAGGGAAAACAGATTTGTCACCAAGGAATGAGAGGGACAAACTACAGAAATTGGACTGCAAATCCCACAATTCAACACACTAAATAAAGGCAATCATGAGCAGGGAAAACCACACATTTAAAACACAACACAGGAGATAAAATATGCAATTACAGGCAGGCTAAAACTACAATTTTTAACTGTAACAACCACAGGCATAGACAGTAAACACAGAAAGTGAAAATCGTTTTTTAAATAACTTTTTGTCTTGGGAAGAGACAGCACTAGTCTGTCTCCTTACCACTTCCTGGACTCTGCTCAAAGCAATCTGGGGCACATGTGGGCTGCAACTCACAAGATGGAGGAGACTGATTTGGGGTTCACCCAGCAAGGCCTTCAGGGGCCTGGGCAGGTGTGAGAGGAGGGCTCAGGCTTGCCTGATAGCTGAATAGCCAATGGTCTGCTGGCCTGGGGGTGGGGTCTGGCCAGCTACTTGCTCCTGTTCAGAATCTCCTAGGAGACAGACAGGCTCAATCCACAACTTTGGACTTCAGCAGGTAAAGGCTTCACTAACTCGAAATCTAACAATACTGTTTGAATAAAGCTTTACTCCCCCTGCTGGCCAAAAAACGAAGTGCACAGGCCCCAGTAAATACAGTTTCAACAGCTCACAGAAGCACCCTCTGATGTAGAAAATCCCTGTTGCTGGGGGGGGGGCAGGGGGGCTGGCCTCACTGGCTTGTGAACACAAAATGGTGGCTGGGGCTGCACTGTTTCAGCACACAGGCCTAAGCACAGAGCAAAGGAGAAATTTGGAGGGAAAACAGATTTGTCACCAAGGAATGAGAGGGACAAACTACAGAAATTGGACTGCAAATCCCACAATTCAACACACTAAATGAAGGCAATCATGGGCAGGGAAAACCACACATTTAAAACACAACACAGGAGATAAAATATGCAATTACAGGCAGGCTAAAACTACAATTTTTAACTGTAACAACCACAGGCATAGACAGTAAACACAGAAAGTGAAAATCGTTTTTTAAATAACTTTTTGTCTTGGGAAGAGACAGCACTAGTCTGTCTCCTTACCACTTCCTGGACTCTGCTCAAAGCAATCTGGGGCACATGTGGGCTGCAACTCACAAGATGGAGGAGACTGATTTGGGGTTCACCCAGCAAGGCCTTCAGGGGCCTGGGCAGGTGTGAGAGGAGGGCTCAGGCTTGCCTGGTAGCTGAATAGCCAATGGTCTGCTGGCCTGGGGGTGGGGTCTGGCCAGCTACTTGCTCCTGTTCAGAATCTCCTAGGAGACAGACAGGCTCAATCCACAACTTTGGACTTCAGCAGGTAAAGGCTTCACTAACTCGAAATCTAACAATACTGTTTGAATAAAGCTTTACTCCCCCTGCTGGCCAAAAAACGAAGTGCACAGGCCCCAGTAAATACCGTTTCAACCGCTCACAGAAGCACCCTCTGATGTAGAAAATCCCTGTTGCTGGGGGGGGGGGGGGGGCAGGGGGGCTGGCCTCACTGGCTTGTGAACACAAAATGGTGGCTGGGGCTGCACTGTTTCAGCACACAGGCCTAAGCACAGAGCAAAGGAGAAATTTGGAGGGAAAACAGATTTGTCACCAAGGAATGAGAGGGACAAACTACAGAAATTGGACTGCAAATCCCACAATTCAACACCTAAATGAAGGCAATCATGGGCAGGGAAAACCACACATTTAAAACACAATACAGGAGATAAAATATGCAATTACAGGCAGGCTAAAACTACAATTTTTAACTGTAACAACCACAGGCATAGACAGTAAACACAGAAAGTGAAAATCGTTTTTTAAATAACTTTTTGTCTTGGGAAGAGACAGCACTAGTCTGTCTCCTTACCACTTCCTGGACTCTGCTCAAAGCAATCTGGGGCACATGTGGGCTGCAACTCACAAGATGGAGGAGACTGATTTGGGGTTCACCCAGCAAGGCCTTCAGGGGCCTGGGCAGGTGTGAGAGGAGGGCTCAGGCTTGCCTGGTAGCTGAATAGCCAATGGTCTGCTGGCCTGGGGGTGGGGTCTGGCCAGCTACTTGCTCCTGTTCAGAATCTCCTAGGAGACAGACAGGCTCAATCCACAACTTTGGACTTCAGCAGGTAAAGGCTTCACTAACTCGAAATCTAACAATACTGTTTGAATACAGCTTTACTCCCCCTGCTGGCCAAAAAACGAAGTGCACAGGCCCCAGTAAATACAGTTTCAACAGCTCACAGAAGCACCCTCTGATGTAGAAAATCCCTGTTGCTGGGGGGGGGGGGGCAGGGGGGCTGGCCTCACTGGCTTGTGAACACAAAATGGTGGCTGGGGCTGCACTGTTTCAGCACACAGGCCTAAGCACAGAGCAAAGGAGAAATTTGGAGGGAAAACAGATTTGTCACCAAGGAATGAGAGGGACAAACTACAGAAATTGGACTGCAAATCCCACAATTCAACACACTAAATGAAGGCAATCATGGGCAGGGAAAACCACACATTTAAAACACAACACAGGAGATAAAATATGCAATTACAGGCAGGCTAAAACTACAATTTTTAACTGTAACAACCACAGGCATAGACAGTAAACACAGAAAGTGAAAATCGTTTTTTAAATAACTTTTTGTCTTGGGAAGAGACAGCACTAGTCTGTCTCCTTACCACTTCCTGGACTCTGCTCAAAGCAATCTGGGGCACATGTGGGCTGCAACTCACAAGATGGAGGAGACTGATTTGGGGTTCACCCAGCAAGGCCTTCAGGGGCCTGGGCAGGTGTGAGAGGAGGGCTCAGGCTTGCCTGGTAGCTGAATAGCCAATGGTCTGCTGGCCTGGGGGTGGGGTCTGGCCAGCTACTTGCTCCTGTTCAGAATCTCCTAGGAGACAGACAGGCTCAATCCACAACTTTGGACTTCAGCAGGTAAAGGCTTCACTAACTCGAAATCTAACAATACTGTTTGAATAAAGCTTTACTCCCCCTGCTGGCCAAAAAACGAAGTGCACAGGCCCCAGTAAATACAGTTTCAACAGCTCACAGAAGCGCCCTCTGATGTAGAAAATCCCTGTTGCTGGGGGAGGGGGGGCAGGGGGGCTGGCCTCACTGGCTTGTGAACACAAAATGGTGGCTGGGGCTGCACTGTTTCAGCACACAGGCCTAAGCACAGAGCAAAGGAGAAATTTGGAGGGAAAACAGATTTGTCACCAAGGAATGAGAGGGACAAACTACAGAAATTGGACTGCAAATCCCACAATTCAACACACTAAATAAAGGCAATCATGAGCAGGGAAAACCACACATTTAAAACACAACACAGGAGATAAAATATGCAATTACAGGCAGGCTAAAACTACAATTTTTAACTGTAACAACCACAGGCATAGACAGTAAACACAGAAAGTGAAAATCGTTTTTTAAATAACTTTTTGTCTTGGGAAGAGACAGCACTAGTCTGTCTCCTTACCACTTCCTGGACTCTGCTCAAAGCAATCTGGGGCACATGTGGGCTGCAACTCACAAGATGGAGGAGACTGATTTGGGGTTCACCCAGCAAGGCCTTCAGGGGCCTGGGCAGGTGTGAGAGGAGGGCTCAGGCTTGCCTGATAGCTGAATAGCCAATGGTCTGCTGGCCTGGGGGTGGGGTCTGGCCAGCTACTTGCTCCTGTTCAGAATCTCCTAGGAGACAGACAGGCTCAATCCACAACTTTGGACTTCAGCAGGTAAAGGCTTCACTAACTCGAAATCTAACAATACTGTTTGAATAAAGCTTTACTCCCCCTGCTGGCCAAAAAACGAAGTGCACAGGCCCCAGTAAATACAGTTTCAACAGCTCACAGAAGCACCCTCTGATGTAGAAAATCCCTGTTGCTGGGGGGGGGGCAGGGGGGCTGGCCTCACTGGCTTGTGAACACAAAATGGTGGCTGGGGCTGCACTGTTTCAGCACACAGGCCTAAGCACAGAGCAAAGGAGAAATTTGGAGGGAAAACAGATTTGTCACCAAGGAATGAGAGGGACAAACTACAGAAATTGGACTGCAAATCCCACAATTCAACACACTAAATGAAGGCAATCATGGGCAGGGAAAACCACACATTTAAAACACAACACAGGAGATAAAATATGCAATTACAGGCAGGCTAAAACTACAATTTTTAACTGTAACAACCACAGGCATAGACAGTAAACACAGAAAGTGAAAATCGTTTTTTAAATAACTTTTTGTCTTGGGAAGAGACAGCACTAGTCTGTCTCCTTACCACTTCCTGGACTCTGCTCAAAGCAATCTGGGGCACATGTGGGCTGCAACTCACAAGATGGAGGAGACTGATTTGGGGTTCACCCAGCAAGGCCTTCAGGGGCCTGGGCAGGTGTGAGAGGAGGGCTCAGGCTTGCCTGGTAGCTGAATAGCCAATGGTCTGCTGGCCTGGGGGTGGGGTCTGGCCAGCTACTTGCTCCTGTTCAGAATCTCCTAGGAGACAGACAGGCTCAATCCACAACTTTGGACTTCAGCAGGTAAAGGCTTCACTAACTCGAAATCTAACAATACTGTTTGAATAAAGCTTTACTCCCCCTGCTGGCCAAAAAACGAAGTGCACAGGCCCCAGTAAATACCGTTTCAACAGCTCACAGAAGCACCCTCTGATGTAGAAAATCCCTGTTGCTGGGGGGGGGGGGCAGGGGGGCTGGCCTCACTGGCTTGTGAACAAAAATGGTGGCTGGGGCTGCACTGTTTCAGCACACAGGCCTAAGCACAGAGCAAAGGAGAAATTTGGAGGGAAAACAGATTTGTCACCAAGGAATGAGAGGGACAAACTACAGAAATTGGACTGCAAATCCCACAATTCAACACACTAAATGAAGGCAATCATGGGCAGGGAAAACCACACATTTAAAACACAACACAGGAGATAAAATATGCAATTACAGGCAGGCTAAAACTACAATTTTTAACTGTAACAACCACAGGCATAGACAGTAAACACAGAAAGTGAAAATCGTTTTTTAAATAACTTTTTGTCTTGGGAAGAGACAGCACTAGTCTGTCTCCTTACCACTTCCTGGACTCTGCTCAAAGCAATCTGGGGCACATGTGGGCTGCAACTCACAAGATGGAGGAGACTGATTTGGGGTTCACCCAGCAAGGCCTTCAGGGGCCTGGGCAGGTGTGAGAGGAGGGCTCAGGCTTGCCTGGTAGCTGAATAGCCAATGGTCTGCTGGCCTGGGGGTGGGGTCTGGCCAGCTACTTGCTCCTGTTCAGAATCTCCTAGGAGACAGACAGGCTCAATCCACAACTTTGGACTTCAGCAGGTAAAGGCTTCACTAACTCGAAATCTAACAATACTGTTTGAATAAAGCTTTACTCCCCCTGCTGGCCAAAAAACGAAGTGCACAGGCCCCAGTAAATACAGTTTCAACAGCTCACAGAAGCACCCTCTGATGTAGAAAATCCCTGTTGCTGGGGGGGGGGGCAGGGGGGCTGGCCTCACTGGCTTGTGAACACAAAATGGTGGCTGGGGCTGCACTGTTTCAGCACACAGGCCTAAGCACAGAGCAAAGGAGAAATTTGGAGGGAAAACAGATTTGTCACCAAGGAATGAGAGGGACAAACTACAGAAATTGGACTGCAAATCCCACAATTCAACACACTAAATGAAGGCAATCATGGGCAGGGAAAACCACACATTTAAAACACAACACAGGAGATAAAATATGCAATTACAGGCAGGCTAAAACTACAATTTTTAACTGTAACAACCACAGGCATAGACAGTAAACACAGAAAGTGAAAATCGTTTTTTAAATAACTTTTTGTCTTGGGAAGAGACAGCACTAGTCTGTCTCCTTACCACTTCCTGGACTCTGCTCAAAGCAATCTGGGGCACATGTGGGCTGCAACTCACAAGATGGAGGAGACTGATTTGGGGTTCACCCAGCAAGGCCTTCAGGGGCCTGGGCAGGTGTGAGAGGAGGGCTCAGGCTTGCCTGGTAGCTGAATAGCTAATGGTCTGCTGGCCTGGGGGTGGGGTCTGGCCAGCTACTTGCTCCTGTTCAGAATCTCCTAGGAGACAGACAGGCTCAATCCACAACTTTGGACTTCAGCAGGTAAAGGCTTCACTAACTCGAAATCTAACAATACTGTTTGAATAAAGCTTTACTCCCCCTGCTGGCCAAAAAACGAAGTGCACAGGCCCCAGTAAATACAGTTTCAACAGCTCACAGAAGCACCCTCTGATGTAGAAAATCCCTGTTGCTGGGGGGGGGGGGGGGGGCAGGGGGGCTGGCCTCACTGGCTTGTGAACACAAAATGGTGGCTGGGGCTGCACTGTTTCAGCACACAGGCCTAAGCACAGAGCAAAGGAGAAATTTGGAGGGAAAACAGATTTGTCACCAAGGAATGAGATGGACAAACTACAGAAATTGGACTGCAAATCCCACAATTCAACACACTAAATGAAGGCAATCATGGGCAGGGAAAACCACACATTTAAAACACAACACAGGAGATAAAATATGCAATTACAGGCAGGCTAAAACTACAATTTTTAACTGTAACAACCACAGGCATAGACAGTAAACACAGAAAGTGAAAATCGTTTTTTAAATAACTTTTTGTCTTGGGAAGAGACAGCACTAGTCTGTCTCCTTACCACTTCCTGGACTCTGCTCAAAGCAATCTGGGGCACATGTGGGCTGCAACTCACAAGATGGAGGAGACTGATTTGGGGTTCACCCAGCAAGGCCTTCAGGGGCCTGGGCAGGTGTGAGAGGAGGGCTCAGGCTTGCCTGGTAGCTGAATAGCCAATGGTCTGCTGGCCTGGGGGTGGGGTCTGGCCAGCTACTTGCTCCTGTTCAGAATCTCCTAGGAGACAGACAGGCTCAATCCACAACTTTGGACTTCAGCAGGTAAAGGCTTCACTAACTCGAAATCTAACAATACTGTTTGAATAAAGCTTTACTCCCCCTGCTGGCCAAAAAACGAAGTGCACAGGCCCCAGTAAATACAGTTTCAACAGCTCACAGAAGCACCCTCTGATGTAGAAAATCCCTGTTGCTGGGGGGGGGGGCAGGGGGGCTGGCCTCACTGGCTTGTGAACACAAAATGGTGGCTGGGGCTGCACTGTTTCAGCACACAGGCCTAAGCACAGAGCAAAGGAGAAATTTGGAGGGAAAACAGATTTGTCACCAAGGAATGAGAGGGACAAACTACAGAAATTGGACTGCAAATCCCACAATTCAACACACTAAATGAAGGCAATCATGGGCAGGGAAAACCACACATTTAAAACACAACACAGGAGATAAAATATGCAATTACAGGCAGGCTAAAACTACAATTTTTAACTGTAACAACCACAGGCATAGACAGTAAACACAGAAAGTGAAAATCGTTTTTTAAATAACTTTTTGTCTTGGGAAGAGACAGCACTAGTCTGTCTCCTTACCACTTCCTGGACTCTGCTCAAAGCAATCTGGGGCACATGTGGGCTGCAACTCACAAGATGGAGGAGACTGATTTGGGGTTCACCCAGCAAGGCCTTCAGGGGCCTGGGCAGGTGTGAGAGGAGGGCTCAGGCTTGCCTGGTAGCTGAATAGCCAATGGTCTGCTGGCCTGGGGGTGGGGTCTGGCCAGCTACTTGCTCCTGTTCAGAATCTCCTAGGAGACAGACAGGCTCAATCCACAACTTTGGACTTCAGCAGGTAAAGGCTTCACTAACTCGAAATCTAACAATACTGTTTGAATAAAGCTTTACTCCCCCTGCTGGCCAAAAAACGAAGTGCACAGGCCCCAGTAAATACCGTTTCAACAGCTCACAGAAGCACCCTCTGATGTAGAAAATCCCTGTTGCTGGGGGGGGGGGCAGGGGGGCTGGCCTCACTGGCTTGTGAACACAAAATGGTGGCTGGGGCTGCACTGTTTCAGCACACAGGCCTAAGCACAGAGCAAAGGAGAAATTTGGAGGGAAAACAGATTTGTCACCAAGGAATGAGAGGGACAAACTACAGAAATTGGACTGCAAATCCCACAATTCAACACACTAAATGAAGGCAATCATGGGCAGGGAAAACCACACATTTAAAACACAACACAGGAGATAAAATATGCAATTACAGGCAGGCTAAAACTACAATTTTTAACTGTAACAACCACAGGCATAGACAGTAAACACAGAAAGTGAAAATCGTTTTTTAAATAACTTTTTGTCTTGGGAAGAGACAGCACTAGTCTGTCTCCTTACCACTTCCTGGACTCTGCTCAAAGCAATCTGGGGCACATGTGGGCTGCAACTCACAAGATGGAGGAGACTGATTTGGGGTTCACCCAGCAAGGCCTTCAGGGGCCTGGGCAGGTGTGAGAGGAGGGCTCAGGCTTGCCTGGTAGCTGAATAGCCAATGGTCTGCTGGCCTGGGGGTGGGGTCTGGCCAGCTACTTGCTCCTGTTCAGAATCTCCTAGGAGACAGACAGGCTCAATCCACAACTTTGGACTTCAGCAGGTAAAGGCTTCACTAACTCGAAATCTAACAATACTGTTTGAATAAAGCTTTACTCCCCCTGCTGGCCAAAAAACGAAGTGCACAGGCCCCAGTAAATACAGTTTCAACAGCTCACAGAAGCACCCTCTGATGTAGAAAATCCCTGTTGCTGGGGGGGGGGGGCAGGGGGGCTGGCCTCACTGGCTTGTGAACACAAAATGGTGGCTGGGGCTGCACTGTTTCAGCACACAGGCCTAAGCACAGAGCAAAGGAGAAATTTGGAGGGAAAACAGATTTGTCACCAAGGAATGAGAGGGACAAACTACAGAAATTGGACTGCAAATCCCACAATTCAACACACTAAATGAAGGCAATCATGGGCAGGGAAAACCACACATTTAAAACACAACACAGGAGATAAAATATGCAATTACAGGCAGGCTAAAACTACAATTTTTAACTGTAACAACCACAGGCATAGACAGTAAACACAGAAAGTGAAAATCGTTTTTTAAATAACTTTTTGTCTTGGGAAGAGACAGCACTAGTCTGTCTCCTTACCACTTCCTGGACTCTGCTCAAAGCAATCTGGGGCACATGTGGGCTGCAACTCACAAGATGGAGGAGACTGATTTGGGGTTCACCCAGCAAGGCCTTCAGGGGCCTGGGCAGGTGTGAGAGGAGGGCTCAGGCTTGCCTGGTAGCTGAATAGCTAATGGTCTGCTGGCCTGGGGGTGGGGTCTGGCCAGCTACTTGCTCCTGTTCAGAATCTCCTAGGAGACAGACAGGCTCAATCCACAACTTTGGACTTCAGCAGGTAAAGGCTTCACTAACTCGAAATCTAACAATACTGTTTGAATAAAGCTTTACTCCCCCTGCTGGCCAAAAAACGAAGTGCACAGGCCCCAGTAAATACAGTTTCAACAGCTCACAGAAGCACCCTCTGATGTAGAAAATCCCTGTTGCTGGGGGGGGGGGGGGGGGCAGGGGGGCTGGCCTCACTGGCTTGTGAACACAAAATGGTGGCTGGGGCTGCACTGTTTCAGCACACAGGCCTAAGCACAGAGCAAAGGAGAAATTTGGAGGGAAAACAGATTTGTCACCAAGGAATGAGATGGACAAACTACAGAAATTGGACTGCAAATCCCACAATTCAACACACTAAATGAAGGCAATCATGGGCAGGGAAAACCACACATTTAAAACACAACACAGGAGATAAAATATGCAATTACAGGCAGGCTAAAACTACAATTTTTAACTGTAACAACCACAGGCATAGACAGTAAACACAGAAAGTGAAAATCGTTTTTTAAATAACTTTTTGTCTTGGGAAGAGACAGCACTAGTCTGTCTCCTTACCACTTCCTGGACTCTGCTCAAAGCAATCTGGGGCACATGTGGGCTGCAACTCACAAGATGGAGGAGACTGATTTGGGGTTCACCCAGCAAGGCCTTCAGGGGCCTGGGCAGGTGTGAGAGGAGGGCTCAGGCTTGCCTGGTAGCTGAATAGCCAATGGTCTGCTGGCCTGGGGGTGGGGTCTGGCCAGCTACTTGCTCCTGTTCAGAATCTCCTAGGAGACAGACAGGCTCAATCCACAACTTTGGACTTCAGCAGGTAAAGGCTTCACTAACTCGAAATCTAACAATACTGTTTGAATAAAGCTTTACTCCCCCTGCTGGCCAAAAAACGAAGTGCACAGGCCCCAGTAAATACAGTTTCAACAGCTCACAGAAGCACCCTCTGATGTAGAAAATCCCTGTTGCTGGGGGGGGGGGCAGGGGGGCTGGCCTCACTGGCTTGTGAACACAAAATGGTGGCTGGGGCTGCACTGTTTCAGCACACAGGCCTAAGCACAGAGCAAAGGAGAAATTTGGAGGGAAAACAGATTTGTCACCAAGGAATGAGAGGGACAAACTACAGAAATTGGACTGCAAATCCCACAATTCAACACACTAAATGAAGGCAATCATGGGCAGGGAAAACCACACATTTAAAACACAACACAGGAGATAAAATATGCAATTACAGGCAGGCTAAAACTACAATTTTTAACTGTAACAACCACAGGCATAGACAGTAAACACAGAAAGTGAAAATCGTTTTTTAAATAACTTTTTGTCTTGGGAAGAGAAGGGATTTCAGCATTCTATGTGTTAGCGAGCATCCATCCCATGATAGCAGGATATGTATCTTCTGTACTAGGATTGTCTTCTGCAAATACTGTAAAGATATTGTATTCTGGTACACAAAGTATGAACAGAAAATAAAGAAATGTGCTTAAAGAGCACCACTGGCCCCAAGGTTATCCTTATATTTTGAAAAGATGTTTCTGAGAGAAACTTTCAACTGCAGATTCCTCAACTTTTGAATATTCTCCAGATGGCAAAATGGATTCCTAAATTTTTGAGCTGTTCCTTTGCACGCTGGTAGGCTCTGTACTGATGCAATTCTGCTCTGGAAATGACATGCAGGGCTTCTATATACACCAATCCTGTGAGCTGACATCAGTTCCTTTCTTTCCGCACCATCAGACGGGAATCCAGAGCTACCTCTATTCTCTCAGTGACCTGCTTACTTTGTAAACTTCTAAATTCAGTATGGATGGGAAATGTCACCTCCCAAAACAGCAGATTTTAAACCCTTTAAGGACTGTCGCAACAAATGTCTGTGATGCATCCTCATCAGGTTTTCCTGTGGTGCTTAGGGTCGATCCTCAACTCTAAGGCCAGCAGTGACTCTGCATCAATGGACCCACAGGTCATTTGAGACTGCGCTAGGAAGCACAAGAAGACTGCATTGAGACTGGTCCAAGTCAAAGGGTTGGTACTGATCCCATTCTCGGTTTAGAAGTCACAGAAGTCAGTCCTGATGTTGATCATTGTAGTGCATTAAGTCTTTGGGTAAGTCGAAGAAAAACATTAAAAAAAACAAGCAGGGCTCAGCCCCTTCCCGCCACTCACATACTCCTGAGAAGGTGCGAGAATATCACTATGCCTCTTAAACTTGCTCTCAACATTGATCGACATTGGAGCTTATCCTGCAACTTCCACAACCTGAATTTCCAGGGTCACCTGCAACACAGATGAAGATTGAAGAATTCTGCGAGGCCATGCTCTGACTCTTCAGATTCTTACTGGCACCCTCTGGTGCGCTTTTGGGCCTCAAGGAGTCAAGAGGCCTTCCATTTGGGGTACCTCCGGCGGGTTCACCTTCGGTGCCAGTTAGACCCTCAGAATCCACTACTTCAACTGAGGCTGCATTCGGCTTCCATTAAGGCGCTGTCTCTCCCAAATGGATTCTCACCCCCACGAGAAAGCACCCATATGTTGCATTCATTATTCTGCACAGATCCGGGCACTGAATACGATGCAGGTGATGAGATTGGGCAACCATATCACTAAGACTATTCATATGATGCACTTTAAGAAGCCAGTGGCCTTGTTTTTCCTTTGCAGTGGGTCTCTGATCACCCCCTGTTCCTGCCACTGAGGAGAGCGCTTCTTATGCCATGCGCAGTGTGGCCAATGATCTTGACCTCCAGCCCCCCACCTGAGAAGTGTCAAAACCAGTGCCTTAACGGAAGTACTCCAGTCAGAGCAAACATCTACTAAGCCCCTCTTGCCCTTCAATGAGTCTCTACAGATACCATTTTGCTTGGCTTTCAGGTTTCTGAATGACAGCTACCTCCAGGGCTGCTATTTCCACACTCTTTGGGATTTGGTGGCTAAAGTCCTCCCAGGTGTTCCAAAATCCCTCTGACCTTCCCTTATCCAAGCAATACAGGTGTTTTAAATGGGATTTCCGGTTGGCTAAGGCTTGCCCCAAAGCCAGGCAGAAACCACCACTCTAGTCAGGGCAATGGATTTACACGCAAAGATAACCCCTGCTCACCCTCTAGGTAACGTGACGCGAGCAGCAAGGCTTATCCCGGAGGCAATGTAGGTGAAGTGTTTGCGCGCGCACCCAGCAACAACACCCAAGGCCCACCACAAAGGAAACTCCACACAAGGTTATATATAAAAATGGCCTTTGTGTTATACCAAACATATTAGATAATAAACACACACTTTACACTGTGCCATAGGCACGGGCAGAATTTACAGGGGATTATGTACATGGGACAGGGCCTCATGGACCACTGTCAGGAATAAGCACTTTGAGAACTAGCACTTGGTAGAATTAGCACTTTGTGGGAATAACACTTAGCACATAGTACATATATAAACTGTAGCACCAAATAGCAAATGTAGCACACAACCAGTAATCACTGGTAAAAGGTAAGTACCACCTTTGAAACCCTCACCACCGTAGGAAAATATCACGCAGGGAACCAGGAACTCAGTAGTATACCTATACTAGGGAAAAACAACCACCTAAGCATAAAAACACATTCAGAGGTATAAAACATTACACATGATGCAGAAATAACATTAGGCAGGTCATTACATTTGTGCAAAAGGATCACATAGGGCATAAACACGTACCCCCCGCAAGGGTACAACACCTGAACTGTCCCCCAAGCCAACTGGCCTCCCAGGGGCTGAAACGCCCTGTGTCCATAAAGTCAGGGCAGGCTGCGCAGGCAGCCAAAGGAGAGATGCGCAAAGGAACAGGCCTAAACGAAGCAGCTGCCCACTAAGTGCTGGGCAGCTGTAGCAGGGAGCCTGGCACCAGCGTGCCTCCTGGCTCTCTTCTGGGGCTCTGAAATAAACAACTGTGCCCCCAAAACAAGGTGTGAGCCACGTGGGCCCTAAAGCAGGACTGCCCCCAAATCGCGGGGGAGTCGTGGGGCTCTGAACAATTAAATAATGCCCCCGACGTTGGAGTCCCTCGTGGACTCTGAGGACTCGAAATACACAAATGTCCCAAGAGCATCAGGGCTCTAAATAACAAAATAATGCCCCCTTCGGTGGAGTCCCACTCGGGGGACTCATTGAACAATGGCCCCCAAAAATCAGGATGAGCCTCGTGGGAGCCTCGCAGGCTCTCAGTACCAAATACCCCCAGTGCTGCCAAACGGAGCCCCACTCACCGGGACTCCGGCTGCTGGTCTTCTGTTGGTGCCGCCTCTGGCCTTCGCGCCGCGTTGTGGAGCCCCCCCTTCACATGGGCTCCTCTTCCAGTGCAGCGGGCCGGGAGGCTGGGCTGGCTTATGTTGGCGGTGGGCACGGCTCTCTCCCTCGGGAGAGCCTCGCTGGGACGGGACGCCGACTCCCTTCCCCAGAGTTCAGGAGCGCGGGGTCGCCTCCCTTCCGCTTCCTGTTTGGCAGGCAGTACTTCTGGGTCGCGGCTGCGGCAGCCAATGGCAGCGCGGCCCAGGTGTATAGAGGCGGGCACAGCGCCTCCCAGAGGATCCCGGGCCGGCAGCGGTGATGGTCCGCAAAAACACGGGGTCAATTAAATAACAAATTAAACGGGTTGGGCACCCGTAATAAGTAAATATAGCGTCCCTGGCAGGGTGGGCTCCCGTCAGGGGGCACTAAAGAAATCGGCAAATACGCGGGTGGGCAGCCGCATGGAGGCACAAGGGCGGGGGAAACCCCACTCTCCCCCAGTAGCGCGATGCTACAGGTAGCTCCCTGAAGCCACTCAAGCGCCCCCAGGCGCTGTAAGGAAAGTAAAAGCGCTCCCAGCGCTAGGGGAATAAAGAAAAACAAGCAGAGCGCTCCCAAGCGCTAATGTCCCCAAAGTCCAGGGACAAGCACAGCAAAAAGTCCTTCAGAAAATGGGGAAGGGCAAAGGCTGGGCCCAGGGGCCAGCTCACAGGGCCCTCCAGGCAGGCAGGCAGTCCCCAGTGGCGGTTCCTCCTGGCGCCCAGCAGCAGCAGGCCCCCCTCCAATTTAGGATCAGGCAAGAGAACCTTTTCCAAGGGGTCACAGCCCCTTTTTATCCTCACAAATCCTTTGTCTCTAGAGTGCAGGGTGGGGGGAAAACCAGTAGCTGCTGATTTTGGAGCCCTCCGATATGCTCTGTCCCTCTTTCCTTTCACTGGCCAGGCTAGGGACATTAGACGCACCACAGGGGCGGAGCCAGCATTGTGTGGGGAAAGCCCAGCCCTATTCAGGTCCCAGGTGCACTCCTCTGCGGCCATCAACATGCAGATCTCCCATTCACCACTGGGGCAGACCCATCCTGACTCCTGGAGCCTGGCACACCAGCCAGCTCCAGCCAATCACAAGCCAGACAGCCAATTCACATATTTTACTCAGACAGGCCAACTTCTAGAAGTAGCACTTCCACACTAGACACAATCATGCCGCACACATCATCGCGCAGCATTTAATCACACGAGTCCGCACATACCAAACTCGAGCTTGCACTCCCCACGCATCAGGAACTAACATGGACAAATACATTCCCTATGCATTCCTATGGGAGGGCAGGCCAACCTCACCACAAGCACGCACTTTACCCAGGGACACAGTGGTAAAGTGCGCAGAAGCAAAAAAATGACTAGCACCAAGTCACCTTAACAAGCAAAAAGTTCAGGGGTGAACCTGCCAGAAGGGCCAAGTCCAACAACAGGATGACCCTAATGTAGCCAAGTTCACAGTTTGTTGTGATTTGGACACCACTGATTCCATCGGGTGAGCGATTGGAAAAGGTGTGGCAAATCTCACTACACTGGGTTGCAGTCAACATATTCTGATGTGATGTCCAATCATCCCTTTTGGATATGCCCATAGATGGGACTTGCCCGTGAGGGCACAGAGCTGGTACTGCTCTAGAGTAGTTCAAGGAGATCAGGGCCACTGTACTCTCTCTGGGCCTATCTGCCCGCTTCATCAGCCGCTTCAGCCCCACAGTTCCTTCAGCTGTTTTGACAGAGGTACTGCATACTGTCTTCCAATTCAGCCTCAGCAGGTTGTACAGCAGTTTCCAGCCCTTGGCGCCTACCACCTCTGCCGTCAGGGCCAGCGAGCTGCTTAGTCCATTGCCCACCTCAAAGCACCCACCCTGCTAAACCGCTTTAGAGGTCCCTTAGTGGAGCACAGCCACCTGGTTGGAGGCAGGATCAGACGATGCTTGCCAGGTTGGTAGGCCATCTCGTCAGACAAGTGGGTCCTGCAAATAATCCAGAAGGGGTACACCTTACCTTTCATTGCAGGTACTTTTGCCCAAAGGGGCCATTGAGTGGATGCTTGTGCCAGAAGTAGGTCGTGGTTGTTATTCCCACTACTTCCTGGTGCCAAAGAAGGATAGAGGCCTTTCCCCCTGTTTTGACCAGCACCTTCTTAACACCTTCTTCTGGAAGAAAAAATCAAGATACTTTCCCTTGCCCAGGTCTTGGCTGCTCTTGGAGAATGGATAGTGGCATTGGGCCTTCAGGATGCCTATTTCAATATACCCATCCTGCAAGCCCACCGGTGCTGCCTACAGTTTGTAGTGGGACAGAAGCATTTTACATCTGTTGTGCTCTCCTTTGGTCTCAAGGGTGCCCCTCAGGTGTTCACAGAAGTGATGGTGTTGGTAGCAGCACACATTCGGAGGCTAGGGGTTCCAGACTTCCCCTACCTCGACGACTGGCTGTTGGAGGTAGACTCATCTCAGACAGTTGTCAACCACTTCCAGACTACAATGAACCTTGGGTCATCTCTGGGGTTCACTATCAACGTGTCAAAGTCCACTCAGACTCCTTCTCAGACATTCTGCTTCTGAGTCATTCTGGACATGGTTGGGTTACCTGCCTTTCTCCCAGATAGGAGAGTGCAGGTCATTCAGGCTGTGATCCTGAGCTTGCAGGTGTCTATGAAAGATCTGCATTGGTGATTAATAGACTGTGAATGGGGGGAACTTTGTATTTCGGACGCCTGGACACCTGAACCTACCCGTGGGGAACCGCACCTGGGACGCTGCTCCCTCTGTATCCTGGACAGGAGCCCCTTCGCCACATCTTGCCGCACCCGCTTCGCGGGTGCCGTTGCGCGGTGTGTAACGCCGCCCGGGGCCATCGCTTTGTAGAATTGCTGCGCTGCTTGGGGAGAGAGAGGTGAGAGGGAATCAGGGGTGGAGCGCTGCAGGGACTCGCATTCCCAGGAGTCCCTGCTTGACCTTTGGCATCTGGTCTGCGCCTCCTGACTGCCCCGCCTCCCGGACGGCAAACTCTTCAAAACCACTCGGCATCCCATGCACTGGGGGGAACTTTGTACTTCGGACGCCTGGACACCTGAACCTACCCGTGGGGAACCGCACCTGGGATGCTGCTCCCTCGGTATCCTGGACAGGAGCCTCTTAGCCACATCTTGCCGCACCCGCTTCGCGGGTGCCGCTGCGCAGTGTGTAACGCCGCCCGGGGCCATCGCTTTGTAGAATTGCTGCGCTGCTTGGGGAGAGAAAGGTGAGAGGGAATCAGGGGTGGAGCGCTGCAGGGACTCGCATTCCCAGGAGTCCCTGCTTGACCTTTGGCATCTGGTCTGCGCCCCCTGACTGCCCCGCCTCCCGGTCGCCATTTACCATCTATAATTCAAGCTCTTGGCCACGCTGCGCAGGAGCGCCGGGCTAAGCCCTCAAAGGCCAGAGGAGGACGGGACGGGCCACCCCCCTTGGCCTTCAAGGAGGAGGTAAAACCACTGATTGACTATTAAATTGACTATTACATCCGCCTAGAAACTGTTACCTAGACCCCTAAGGGAGTGGTTTTAAAATATATCCTTCTGGTTGAACCTATGCCTTAAGACATAAGACGGGCACACTATTGACAATTCGGCACTAACGAACGTATAGTACAGTTGTTATAATTATTACTACAGCTCAGCTCAAATATACCCTTACTAGCATGGAACCCCCTTCCAAAACATCTAATACAGCGTCTAATCTCCCCTGGCTAGACCAATTAAATAGTATGTGTAATATCAGGTATACCTTTGTTACATCACCCCATCCGGTAACAAACACTAGTCCGCTAGCCCGCAGCGTTAGTATACAGGGGCCTCTACCTACACCCATAAAAGCTAATGCCCACAGTACAACTCCCGTTAAGGTCACATCTGCTAAAAGGAAACGCGACTGGGTTGGAGAAAGTGGGTCCAAAACCAAAACATCAAAATTACAGAATGCGTCCCCAGCTATAAACCTGCCTGTTATTACTGCTCTGTTAACTCCAGAGGTGGTTAAAAAACTAGATGATTCAGCATCCTCTTCCCAATTGGCTTTACTGGCCATGATCGAACAGCTGATCAAAACTATTATCCATCCCCTGATCGAAAAAATTAACACCCTTGGGGATAGACTGACGGGGATTGAGGAAACTGTTAAACTCAATCTGGCACAATCTTCCCACACTGTAACATCTAATTGTTCGCCTCATTCTGGTCTTCTCAATCTGCCCAAACAAACTATGCAAAACATAGCTCCCCCAACACAAGTAACGTTCCCTACTACTGTGTGCCCTTTTGTCCCTAAGGCACCACCCATACCTGTCATAGATCGCAATGTCAAGCCCAGATTAAAATGCATTAAGATTCCTCGAATTAATCTTCCCCCAGAGGCCGCTCCATTTGTGTCCATCCTCTCGGGGGTCCCACCACTGAAACATGGAAAACCTGAGAGAACCACCGACCTGCTAAACAAAGTCACGTTTTGGCTATCAAAAAATAGACCCTTACCCCATAACCTTGATGGTAGGATAGTCAGCGTGAGGAGAGTGGGTTGGTTGGGTCCCCTTCGAAAAGATATTTGTGGCGACTTGGTTTTAATTAGATTTAGGAGAAGACAAGTTGTTCCCTATCTCCAGTCTTGGCAGCCCCAAGAAGGTGATGGCCCTATAACAACTTGGGACCTACACGATTTTTATCCGAGTGAATCATATACCCCCTTCCGGAAACAAACCGTCGATAATAACACTGAGTTGGGTCATAGATTTTGCTCACCTAATGCGCGTAGTATCCCTCCTTTTAATCGATTTGTTTTACCGCAAAGCAGTTTTAAGTATAGCAACTTTTCTCAATTTAACCCTTTCACGTTACATAAGAACTGTCAATATTAGGCTGGTGTATACCATGTAATCTATTCAGATAATTATAATCACAGGGTTAGCAAATTCTGCTTAACCTATAGATAATATGTTGCTTTTTAAAATGTCTGTTGTTTTTTAAATCATGATTGTATTTTTAAACTGTATGCTTTTATGGTTTTAAACAAAAAAATCGAATAAAGCAATTTGAATTTGAATTTGAAATTTGAATTTGACTGTGAATGGGTCCTCAACAGACCCCTCTCACTACCCCACCAAGTGTTCACAGTGGTGACAGATACATCCCTTCTAGGTTGGGGCAGACATTGGGGGAGTGGAGATCAGAGGACTCTGGTCTACAATAGAAGCCTGGCTTCATATCAGCCTCCTGAAGCTGAGGGTTATCCGCTTGGTGTTGAAAGCCTTTCTTCCATCCATCGAAGGGAGGCTGGTGTAGACGTTTATGGACAGCATGACTTCCATGTGATATTGCAACAAGTAGGGTGGTCTGGAGTCCTTGAGCCTGTGCCTGGAGGCACTATGCCTCTGGAGATGGCTGGATCATCAATGGATCTTCCTGGTTCGGAACCACCTGGCACGACCTTTGAATGCTTAGGCGGAAAAGCTCAGCTGTCACAGCTCAGCAGACCACAAGTGGCAATCACACACGGAGGTGGCACAAGGTCTCTTCTGCAAATGGAGAGAACCTTGGCTTGATCGAGAACACGCAAGGTCAGAAGTTTGGCACATTGGAGTTTCTAAGGAGCCTCTCCTTAGGGGACGCATTCCACTTTGAGGGGAACTTGGGACTCCATATGCCTTCCTGCTAATACCCCTCCTGCCTCAAGGTCTGAAGAAGATTAAGAATGACCGGGCCCAAGTCATCCTAGTGGATCTGGACAGAGCAAGGAGAGTTTGGTATCCAAAAGTCTAGGGCTTGAGCATCTGTTCTCCAATCAGACTGCCTCTTCAGGAGAGCCTGCTGTCAAAAAAACCAAGAAGGTTTTCTGCACATGGGTCTTCACAATTCCTACCTTTCTGCATGGAAACTGAGCAGCGACAACGGAACACTTTGGACCTTCCCCCGAAGGTAGTTGATGTCACCATGGCAGTCAGACGTCCCTCAATAAAAACTGTATACGCCTGTCTTTGGATCAAATTTGTGGTTTGGTGCAGCACCCGACAGATAGACTGCCACCAGGCAAACTTATCTGATGTTAAGTTGTTTGTTTTGTCTCTTGGCTGGGAAAGCTTTGCTTTGGGAAAATTAAGGGGTATCTTTTGACTCTTTCACCCTTTTTACGATTGCCAGACCAATTCTCATTATTTGAGTAGTTCCAGTGAGTTTTTTAGGTCTCGTCTGAGCCAGCGCATGCGTTGCTCTGGCGAGAAATTTTGTAAGTGGCCTTTTAAAAGTCCTACCAAGCTTTTGCTCTGGCCTCAAGCTTGCGGTTACATGTGCGTGCAGGTGCACAGCCGCCATCTGATCATCATGGCTCATTAGGCCTTGCGTGCCTCTCTCTGCCTTGTTGTTGTTGTGGTCCTTCTTATGCGTCCACAAATAGCAGTTAAATGTTAGTCTGTCTTTTATTTTACTCGTCAATACGTGGCTGTCATGAAGGAAACTGTGCTGCCCCTTAGTAAAGACTATGGGGCACCTTACCTTGACAGTAATTATCTTCTTTCTTCCTTCTGCAGTTATATGTAGAAAAATGACTCACACCCATAAAAAAAGTCATATAATAGAATAGTCCACTGTTATATTTATTGAATCCATCCGAACACCACTAAGAATATTTGACCATTTCAAGATGACGCCGCTGTTTGAGCAGTGTAACGCTTAGTAGTGTTGGTTCTTCTTTTATTCCCTACATACATGCACCACCTGTTTTCACAGGTCCACTGTGTGGGGCTAGGCGCGGGCGTGTCTGTGCTGCGTGCCGGTGCTGCTTGGGCGTGTCCGCGCCGCGTGCCCGTTGCTTCTGACGCCATGTTGTTTTGGTTCTCAGTGAAAGGCAATCCTGGAGTCGCAGACAACTAGACAGCTGGACCGCAGCGGGTTAGACTTCAGGCCCTAGTGGACCAGTGAGTGAGGTACTTTGAAAGCTTTGGTGCTGAGCGAGTAGATACAAAGCCTTGTTTTTTTAAGTGTACAGACTAGGACCAGCGACAGTATGTAGAAATGCACCGATCACACCTTATTGTATTAATCACCTCCACACCCTATACCATCGCAAGCAGCTTCCATGTGGTATGCATTGGATATAAAAGTTTACAGGAAAACATTAGCTTATCTGTTAGGTATATCTATGACCTATACAGGGCCACTGAGATCACAAGGTTATATAGACGCTGTGGATTTTATGCGTTGGCATCACAATACACTACCTCTAGTGTAAATTGGAATGCAACAAATCGGTTTGTGGCTCAACCAGATCAGACCACAGTGGGCCAAACCAGTTTATACGTTAACTAGTCGCACTTCATTTGCCGATTGCTTTAATCAGGCACTAACCTGTGGGTAAGAAACATTTGCCCGGACAATAGTTGTGTTGCAATTGGAAAAAAGCGATATGCTGCTGCAGAATATGCTGTGGTACAATTAATCTCACTCACCCCATCACTGCGTAATGACAGTGGCCCTGGTGGTTGCTTTGAAGCGGTCTTATAGGGCAGTGACTCTTCGAGTTCCTGTGAGATGGTACCTAACGGATTGTTAGAAGGGTGAACGTTCCGTAATGGTGATTTATGTCCTCTGAAATCCCCATGTACCGATAAGTAAATTCGTGTTTTTTAGTTCTAACTACTGCGTCAGAAGCGGTTTTGAGCATACACCCAATATATAGTGAATTGATGTCAGGGTTTTTGAGCAATCCTGTTTTTAGCCTTACAGATTACATACATTTTGACTGGTATCGATGGAAAAGTGACCAAGGGAAAGGAGTCCTGGGCAAGCAAAGACTTTACTTTACGGTCTCGGAAATGGAAGCGCTGAAACTCGTTTGCTGCTTTTCCTGAAGCCCACACTGCAACTTGTCAAGTTTGATCCGATCAGAAACTCCGTTTGAAAGATAAAGTTTGTGATGATACTTTTCACTCCACGAAGGTAGCTCAAGTGTCTTTAATAGGCATATTAAGTATTACTGGGGGAGGGACGAAGATGGATCCTTTAATTTGCTCTGAATTAATTAGCATTTTTCATACATTTTGTTAATAATCTGCTGGCTAGAATTCTTCCATAACATTTTTGTTTTATGTAGCTTATTCTTGGAAGAATGCATGCAGTTTTGGGGAGGGTGGGGTTTATTAAAAATGTTTTACAGGGGGCGTGGCCAAGATGGCGGCAGAGTAGGACGTGAATCCCAGTCCCTCCGGCGCCGCCTCATACAAAGCTTTGTTTATCGACCTTACCGATGCCCATCCACACTGCTCGTGGTGCCCATTGAGGTCCCTGTGCGATACTGCAGCCAGCGGTGCCGCTATTTTGGCGGTTGGAGGCGGCTACCTGCCCTTACCAGCGCAGGGGCCGGATGGTGGGACGCCGCCTAAAGGGCACCGCAGGGGCCGTGGGTGGAGGTGTCGGCCATTGGGTCGCAGAGCTGTGCTGAGCGCCTGCCCCGGGCAACGAGTGTCTGCCGGAGGACCCCACGTTGCAGGAGTGTTCCCGCGGTTCGGAACGCGGTGGAGTGCTCCGGGCGGTGACAGAGGCCTGACGAGGTGAAGAGGAGTGGGGCCGGGGCCTGGAAGCTGGGGTTCGGTCCGCGGCTCGGCAGACGGAGCGGGGCCAGCGCCCCATGTGGTGCTGGACAGTAACGAGCGTGGCCCCCCCCAGTGACCGCGCATATGACGCTTGGACCTCTGGGCGGCTAGTGACCAGAGTGGGACACCCCGGGCAGGCGGGGGTCTCTGCTCTGCCTGCCCATCTATCGCTGCACCTTAAGCTGGGCCCGTATTGTGCTTCCGGCGTGGGGACGCCTGCGGGGGCTGCCAGGGACAGCTGCTGATTGTGGCGGCCCCTGTGTCATCTCTTCCCTGGGGATAGACGGCGAAGGGCAGCGCCTGGTGTCTGTGCTGGGCGATACACGGACTAGGTCTGAAGATCTCCGCGTCCAGCTGGGGGCCTGACTGCGGCAGTGCGGGGTGTCATTCACTGGTGCCCTACGTGTGCAACGACCAATCTTGGGACCCTCAGTCTCAGCAAGTGCCTCAGTGGAGCAAAGGCCGGTCGAACGGCCTGGGGGGTGGTCGCAGTTTCGGGCGGATAAGGAACGGAGGAGCGGCCCCCCAGTGAGACTTGGCCGGCGTTCCCCCCCCCGGCTGCTGTGGCGGCTCAGTGGTAGGCCCGAGGACTGGGGTGGAGCGGGAGCTCAGGTGGATGTAGCCTGAAAGGGGCCTACCTCCGGAAGACAACTGAGATGCCTCCCTGTGAGTGAATGCGGAGCGCTCCATATCGGCCCGGGCATAGGCGGGCAAAGCGAGTAGGAGGCCGCAAGGGGACTGCGAGGGCCTAGCTCCGCCCCCTCGGAGGGGTCACCTGTGGCTTGGTACTGCAGCCGGTGGCGTCTAGTGCCGTCGTGAGTGAGAGTGTTCTCCCCCCCCCCCCCCTTGGTGGCTATATTGTGGCTGGCGAAGCAGTGGTGCGGGTCGTGCCTATCAGCAGTGTTGTAGGGGATTAGTGGCGCGGTCCGTAGGACGGTCGGGAGTGAGCTGGGAAAGCAGAAGCAGAAGGAGATTTCTGGACCCTTGTCCGTGGACTAAGGCCACATCCAGGGGCGGTCGGTGGTGGGGCTGAGGGCCTAGGGTGCTCCTACTATGGCCACCAACAGGGGCAAGAAAGACAAGGTCCCCAGGGACACGCTGCCAAAACCGGGGAGTGAGAGCCTGCGGACAGCGACAGCACAGACGGGGCAGTCAGACGATGTGGAGGCGCCGGCCACAAAGGCCTTCCTGATGGAGCTCTTTGCCGCCATTAAAGAGGACATCCTAGAGGTGCGCTCTCAACTCTCCTCGGACATGCACGAAATGAGACGAGATGTCGACTCCATTGGAGAATGGGTGGTGACCCTGGAGGAGCACGACGTGGGCACTACCGACGAGCTACATCACCTCCAACAGGATGTTATCCGACTGAGGTAGCAAAATCTGGACTTGCAGGCGCATACAGAAGACCTAGAAAATCGCTCAAGGAGGAACAACATCAGAATCCGGGCAGTGGCTTGGAAAGGTGAGGGTGAGAGTCTTCGTGAATATGTGACTTCACTGTTCAGACAGATTCTAAATGAAGGGGACGACTTCGATTTCCAAATGGACAGGGTGCATGGAGTTGGACTGCCGAGAGGTGCACTGGCCCCACCAGCAAATATCTTAGTCTGTGTCCACGATTTCCAGATAAAGGAACAGATCCTGCGCAAAGCACGAGGCCTCGCCACCATCCAGTTTTGTGGGCATCAACCCGCCCTCTTCCAAGATCTAGCGGCCTCCACACTCATCAAGCGCCGCAGCTTCAAGCCGATAACCTCATATCTGAGGAAGCAGGGCATCCCTTACTCTTGGGGTCATCCCTTCTGCATCATTTTTAAGTTTAAGGGGAAGCTCCTGCAGCTACGCTCCTTAGATGCAGCATTCGAGGCATTGGGTCTGGAGAAATCGGAGCCTACAACGAGCGAGGCCCGCTCCCCGCGTCGACGACGCAGGCGCTCCAACGAATGGCAGACAGTGGGAAGATCGCCACCGATGGGGAAGTCTGATCCCTCTGCAAGCCTCATGCTCGCAATCACGACCGGACATCGGAGCGCCGCCTGAGATTGACGCTGGGCACTCCCCCCACCCACCGGAGCCGCCATCTTGGGTAGGGAAGGGAGACGGTACAGTCGATCGTCCCTCCCGCCCTCCCTGACTACTTAAGGGCTGCTAAACCCTGTTACCGTTATTGTCAGTACATTCTCCCTGAGGCGGAAGCCGGGGACCTCTAGCGCTCTCTTGCGCTCCTCTTTTACAAACATTGTTGATTAATAATAATATTGCGGAGAACTTTTACTCGAGAGCCTCGCAGTAGTGCTAGTACCAGGATCACTTTTTAAAGCCTGTAAATATTTTAAAGACTTGCAGTTTTAGGTAGTTTCTTACCTGGGGCGAGACTGCTTCGCTCCAGGCAGCATCACGACCGGACATCGGAGCGCCGCCTGAGATTGACGCTGGGCACTCCCCCCACCCACTGGAGCCGCCATCTTGGGTAGGGAAGGGAGACGGTACAGTCGATCGTCCCTCCCGCCCTCCCTGACTACTTAAGGGCTGCTAAACCCTGTTACCGTTATTGTCAGTACATTCTCCCTGAGGCGGAAGCCGGGGACCTCTAGCGCTCTCTTGCGCTCCTCTTTTACAAACATTGTTGATGAATAATAATATTGCGGAGAACTTTTACTCGAGAGCCTCGCAGTAGTGCTAGTACCAGGATCACTTTTTAAAGCCTGTAAATATTTTAAAGACTTGCAGTTTTAGGTAGTTTCTTACCTGGGGCGAGACTGCTTTGCTCCAGGCAGCATCACGACCGGACATCGGAGCGCCGCCTGAGATTGACGCTGGGCACTCCCCCCACCCACCGGAGCCGCCATCTTGGGTAGGGAAGGGAGACGGTACAGTCGATCGTCCCTCCCACCCTCCTCACCCAATCTATGAATATATACAACCGCACTACCCGACCGCGCAGCGGGCGCGCCTAAGGCAAGCCCGTCTGCGCCCGTCCGCGCCTGGCACGGGCCGAGGGCCAGTCCCCCTGCTCAGGGAACAATCGATAACCGCGTTAGCTGGACCAGAGACCAGCTTCTACATATAGGATCGGGCTCCTGTGCAACAGCTATCCGCTGCCCCCCAGATAGCTTAGATGGCCATTCTTTCCACTGTCCTCAATGCAATCTAACTCTCCCCCCTTGGTGCGAACGCATATCACCACCACCCGCCCCGACTGCACGCATCTTAAAAGCAGCGTTGATTAACTGTAGATCTCTCCCTCGTCACGCAAATGAAATTTGGTCGACTCTGACCACCTACAGCTGGGATATTCTATTCCTTACAGAGTCTTGGACAAAGGATACGTCAAATCCAGATATCTATTTAGCCACCCCCCGGATTATCGCTTCTTGGGTATTAACCGAGAAGGCAAAACGGGGGGTGGACTGGCCATCCTGTTTAAATCTCACCTTAACATCACCATTAAAAAAATTACCAACATGGGGCTGATCGAAGCCATGTATTTTTCGATCGCCGACTCCGCTTCGGTCTATTTAACCGGCATCTTAGTTTACAATCCACCAAAAGCTTCCCCCTCCTCCCTAACGCAGCTGGTTCACATCATAACTGATTTGTCTCTCAAGCACCCGCACTTTATAGTATTGGGTGATTTTAACCTACACGCTGATGACCCTACCTGTACCCAAGCCACTCGGTTCCTTGACTCTCTTCAGAGTCTAAGCCTGCCACAATTTATCCAAGGTCCGACGCACGTGGCGGGCCACACATTGGACCTAATTTTCTCCAATCTCCCAGGAATTGTCACCCACCCCTCTCTTCCCCTCACCTGGTCTGACCATTACCTTCTATCGGTCGACATTCCTCTTCCTCAGGCACCTATTCCGGTGGAACTGGGAACTGACTACAGGAGAAAATGGCACAAAATCACGCGCACTGCCCTTGAGCCGGTATTTAGCTGCCCTTTGGAACCTCACATAGAAGACATCGATGCTGGTGTCTCCAAGTTCAATGCGACCCTACTAGCTGCGATAGACGGGATTGCTCCATCTTTACCTGTTTATTCTGCTAGATCCCGTCCCTCTGCTCCTTGGTTTTCAGCTGCTTTACGTGAAGAAAAAAGCCGCTGCAAAAAACTAGAACGCAGCTGGAGATCAACATATAACACAGAGGCAAAACTTATTTACAAAACGGCCTTAAAGCAATTTACCAAACTAAAACAAGCGGCCATGAGAGAGTTTTTTGCCTCGCAAATCAAAGACGCAGACAACTCGGCTAAAACTCTGTTTAAAATCGTTAAAGACTTTGTCAAACCCCCTGCAATGACACCCAACAACTTAGCCAACCAGTCTCTTTGCAATGGACTATCAGATTTCTTTCAGGATAAAATTGAGAAAATCGCATCCTCCTTTCCTCCTGTGGTAGCATCTGATCCCTCACTTCCCCCGGTTGCTATCAGCCATGATACTGTCCCTACCCTTATGGCATTCAAGGACCTCACCCCTGATCTTGCACTTAAACTTCTTATATAATGCAAATCGGGCTCTCCTCTGGACCCGGTCCCACCAAAGATTATGAGTGATTTAGCTTCCCTATTGTTAGATCCACTCACTTCCATTTGGAATGCCTCTTTACAACTAGGCCAATTCCCCTCTGCCTGGAAAGAAGCCTTGCTTGTACCTATCCTGAAGAAAACAGATGCGGACCCCACACAATTTTGTAATTATCGGCCCATCTCTCTCCTTCCGAAACCAGCGAATGTCTTGGAAAAGGCCGTCCAATTACAACTTGCTGAATACCTACAGATTAATTCCCTGCTCCACGACTCCCAATCCGGTTTTCGCACGGGTTTCAGCACGGAAACCGCACTGCTGGAAGTAGCGGAGACTGTTCGAGAATGTGTGGATAAGGGCGAGGAGGCCATGCTGGTTCTCCTCGACCTATCCGCCGCTTTCGATACGGTGTCCCACATAATACTTTTAGATCGCCTGGAACAGATCGGACTGGGTGGCACTGCCCTGTCGTGGATCACTTCTTTCCTCCAAGGACGATCACAGAGGGTTCTTCTCAGACCTTTTAAATCAGGATGCAAACCTCTGGCCCGTGGAGTCCCGCAGGGCTCGTCCCTGAGTCCTCTGTTTTTCAATGTATATCTGGCCCCTCTGGCCAAGGTAGTGGAGGCTTGTGGGGTCAGAGTGATCTCTTATGCTGATGATACACAGCTGATATTCTCCTTTAGAGATCACTCTGACTCCAGCCTCTCCAGCTTTCGCCACTGTCTGGGCGAAATCTGCTCTTGGATGGCCTCGAACCATCTTCGTCTTAACACCGACAAGACGGAGGTCCTGTTCTTTAATCAAAAAATGACCATACCCCCCTCACTTTGGTGGCCAACGGTACTCAATCACCCCCCAACCCCGGTACACACCGCCCGTAATTTGGGGTTCTAGTTCGACAATACGCTATCCTGTAGCCCTCAAATCAAGAAAGTAACTGCTGCTTGCTTTACAAAATTAAAGATGATGAGAAAAATCTTTCCATTTCTGCCGATGGACGCGCGCAGAACAGTTACTCAGGCCTTAATAACATCCCATCTAGATTATTGCAACAGTCTTTACGCTGGGGCCCCTTTGTATCTAATTGAACGCCTTCAGGTTGTTCAAAATGCGGCAGCAAGACTGATTGGCAATATCCCTTTCCGACACTCTATCTCATCGTTTCGCAAAGAGCTTCACTGGCTTCCTATAGCCAGCCGCATAAAGTTTAAAACACTCACTCTTACCTTCCGAGCTCTGAACGGAACCGGACCAGAATATTTAAGAAAGCGACTGACACTATCCCACTCAGTCAGAGACCTACGCTCCAACTACCTACGTCTTATGGTTGTGCCACGCTTCCGACGCACAAGAGTGGGTGGCAGAGCCTTCGCTGTCCTTTCTGCCAAACATTGGAACAGCCTACCTCTAGACCTTAGATTTGCCCCATCAGAAGCACTGTTCCGTAGCCGTCTGAAAACGTGGCTATTTTCTTCTACTTAGATAGGCCCTCCTTCTCCTGCTGACAGTATTAGCGCCGGGACTCCTCCGATGGGGGTAGCTGTGCGCTCTATAAGATTCATAAATAAATAAATAAATAAATAAATGGAAAGAGAAGCGGCTGTCTCCTCTGTAGCGCTGGTGACTGACAACGAACCAGCTCCATGACATTCATATGAATTGCCAGGTTTGAGTTGCAGGGTGGCGCTGGGAGGGACTGGTGGGAGATGGGACTGTGGTGTTCATCTTCCTCGCTCCCAAGGATGGACAGTGCCCTGCATCAGGGTTTGGTGCGGAACTTTGGGTTCTGGCACATGCTAACTCTTCTTCTATTGTTTGGTTGTGGGGGGTTTGAAGGGGAATTCTCGGGCTGTTATGCTGGTTTTTTGTGGTTCAGGGATGGGTTGGTGGTAGGGGGTGGGGTGTCATGGTGGCGGCTTTTCATTTTGGGAATTTTTATTTCTGTATGCACTGCAGATGTATGCTTATGCAGTTATCCGCTTAAAGGTACTAGCTGGGCCCTGGTCAGCGGGGCCTCCTCCGGCCTTGATGAGCTTGACGTTTCTCTATTACGGCTATGGCACCTATCTCCATAGCCACCAGGAATGTCAAGGCCTCAACTCGCCGCAGAAGCGAATCAAAATCTTGAAGTATATCATAGATCATCCCCTAGATGTGATCGCCCTACAGGAAACCCATTTAGCCAGGGCAGACAAATTGCCCCTTAAGCACAAATTATTCCCACTTATTTACCGATCCTCAGCTGCCACAAAACACCGAGGGGTGGCCTTGCTATTCCGCGCTGTGCTTCCTAAACACAAAATGGCACAGAAATATTTAGATATGAGCGAGCCATTGACTGCTCGAGACTGAAGCGTGACTCTGGCTCAGCTCGAAGTCCTGTTGGGGCCTCGAACCAAGCTTTTATATGGCTTCTGCTTGCCTTCCTCCCTCTATCCCTGATGTGGCCTTGGGGCTAGGACTGGGGAACTGGGGTCACAGGTTCGAGTCTCTCTACCCCTCTCTCTACCCACCTCTGTCTCTCTCTCTCTGTCTCTCTCTCTCTCTCTTTTTCTCTCCCTACACCTCTCTCTCTCTCTCTACACACCTCTCTCTCTCTTCCTCTAAGTGGCAGCCGGAGCCTGATAGCACTGCTTGTCCTTTAAAAAAAATAAAAAGACTTGGCATAGCCAATAGGTCTCGCCTTTGAGGCCATGTAAGTGTTTAACCATGCAACAGTTAATGTTGTTGCACCAAGGATATTGTGCTGCATAACGAAATACTAATAAGGTCGCAAAAGCGAGAACTATTGGCTATGCCAATGCTTGTTTTAAAGGTCTCCAACAATTGTTTCTTCCATCCTCTCTCATCATGCCTCAGTGGTACCTTAACATGGTTCTCACATTTTTGATGTGCACTCCCTTTGAGTCACTTCACAGTTGTCGTTTGTTGCTTCTTCCCCTTAAAACAGTGTTTCTTGTTGCCATTGCCTCGGTGTGGGCAATAAGTGAGCTTCAGGGTCTTTGTGTTAAACTGTGGCACACCATCCTCTTCCCAGACAAACTGGTTCTGTGGATGCAAGCGTTGTTCTTACTACAAAGTTGTGACACCATTCCACATCAGTCAAACCATCACTGTGCCAAAGTTCTATGCTCTGCCTAATCCCTCTAAAGAGGAGGTGAGACTCCATTGCTTGAACAGTAAAAGTAAACTGAGCTTTTACAACAATTGTACCTGGGTACATGGGGTGGATGATCACTCTTTATGGGGCTTGCTCGAGCAACAAACGGCAAGGCTGTGAAGAGGTCCATCTCCCGTTGGATCATGCTCTGCATGAAAATCTCCCACACATTGACTAAAAACATCCTCCAGAAAGTATGTGCGCCCATTCCATCAGGGCCAAAGCTGCTACCACTGTGGTGGCAGACCGAGTTCTTGTGATGGAAATCTGCCAGCCTGCTACGTGGGCATCGCTCCACACGTTCACGAAGCACTACTGTCTAGATAGCCAAATTCGCCAAGAAGGCCATTTCACCCGCTGGGTCCTACAGAACATCTTAGTTTGAGCCAATTCACAGACCGTTCTTCTAATTAGTACTGCTTGGTATCTATTCATACGGTTAGGTTCTGTGGTTAGATAGGGACTAACCCAGAAAGAGTGTTTCCAAAGGTAAGTAACTGGTTCTTAAAGTCCTGTTTAACATTTTTTTATTGCCACTGATGCTCCCAGAAACGAAAGCACAAAACATGACACAAAAAAATGTCACATCCTCTGGAGTATTAAAATGCAACATTGATCAAATGAAGGGACATCAAAGAGTAATTGTGACGCTGGTTGTGATGGTGGCCCTGCCCCCATCATTCAAACCCCTATCTGCAAGCCACCCCCAAAGTTTGGGTCTAGCTGCGCTCCTGCTACATTCAGTATCGGTTGGAGGATTCTGTAAATGCTACCTTATGTTTGGTTTTGGTACAGCACGTTATGCTGGTCTAAGACCACCTCGAAGTGGATACACCGGGTAGAGGTGGAGAGGACGAACCAGGAAAGGAGGTCAAGGGAGTCTATTACTAAAGAAGGGACAATTTTCGGTCACTGCCAGCCCTACGTGTATCACCATTCATTGCCACCGGCACCCTGTTAATGTTTACACCCAATAAAGGGACACCTCAGCAGCAGGTGGTGGCCTTTATGAGCGGAGGTTTTCAGAAAGCATTGGGAGTCCTCTGCCCCTGCACACAGCGCTCAAGGCCCAGTTAATGATTGTGGCCAATCCAGTTACCTCACCAGGTGCTGGTGTTTGTGGGCCACACAGGCTTGTTATGCAGCTGTCATATCTCCGACCAATGGGAGCAGGCGCTAGCACCGCGCCTCCAGATCAAGACAGAAGGCCGCGGAGGCTTCCCATTGGTCAAGGCTTCTCGGGCCTCTCGGGCGCGACAGAAAACAAGACCGGACTTTTTCTTAGGAAGCAGGAAATGTACAAAACAGCTGATGCGCGTAAACACGTCAGCTGTCTTCCGCGTACACAGAACATTGTGTGAATTTGACACCAGTGAAATTACTTTTTCGTTTTGTTCTCAGAGCATGCTGTGTCTGCTCGGCACCATGCGGAGTTTTTACTTACATTTTTATTATTTTCTTGCGACTGTTAGTTTTCCTTCCCAACAGAGTATAATAAGCGAGTTCAAAAAGTATTAAGGCGAAGGTGTGTGTTGCCAGAGGCAGCGCGGTGCTTGAAGGTGAAGGGTCAGCGATCAGAGACGTGATGCCAAAGCGGCGAAGGTGCAGAGATCCCAGAAGGCTATGCCCGGTAGATGATTGATTTACTGATGTAAATGTGTTTACATCAGCGGTCGAAGTGCTTTAAAAAACATGTATGCAGTGGGGGCGGGGCCAAAGAGCGAGGGCCAGGGTCAAACGTGTGGCTAAAAAACAACATAAATTGTCTTTAAGTTTTTTTGAACTTTCACCTTCCCGAAGCTACTTTAAAATAACGTGCATCCTAAATGAGAAGGAAATGCAAAGAGTTAAGTTAATTAGTGGGAAATGGACTATTGTACATTACGAAACCTATATTAATTAATGCACTGCAGAGGTCAATTTTTAACCAAGAGAGCCACCAAATGAAATGTTGGTTGGTGCAGTGGAGAATAGAGACTTGTGTATTTTTAGTACAATGTCCTAGCCTGTGACAGACAGCACTGTGAATTAGCAAGTCATTATTTTAAACTTGCATTACGCACAGTATTAGGTAGACTGCTACAAAATTAACAAAACGTTTTAAGATAAAATGGTGATTCCAAAATATGGATTTTAGTAACACCCACACTGTGCGTTATTCAATTTATTTTTCATAACTGTCCTTTAAAAGCACGCACGTCACAGCACAACTGGTAACTCTGTCCCTACCGTTCAAAAAGAATACATCTGTGTCATCACAAAGCTTCAAGTAGTTTAATCAATTAAAGAAAGTGCCAGCTCCCAAGGACACTTTTGCATGTGTATATTGATCAGTTTTGCACATTTGCATTTCTTTCAGGCAAGCAGGCAACTTGGCAAGGAGGCTTGTATATTGTTCAGGTGTTTGCCCGTCTTCGGTTTCAGCGCACAATTCCCTGAATGATGGCTTCAAGTGAATCATTTAAACTATCAGAATTAACCATCCTAGGATGATTGTCTTTTCACAAAAATTAGGGGAACAGTTCTTAAATTAAAAAGTATGGGCATGTCATGCCCCTACGATCCTGTTCACTTCGACCTCTAATTTACATGCATACATCTAGCCTGCAAAAGAACCTGCCCAGCAAAAGGGCTCGAGCATTAAGCAGAACTATCACCCAGCCTGAGCCCAGAAATAATGGTGCCCTAGCACATGCAAAGATGCTATAAGCAGTCTGGAGGAAAATCAGTCACAGTGCAACAGACATGGGAGACAGTGTGGAGCATGTACAACTGCACTTCCCCAACATGGTGCAGTGTGTGACTCTGCAGCCACTGATGTCTGTAGAGGGCTGGCCAGAGGAGGCTCGTGCTCCAGTTCTATTTGTGCTGACCTCGCCCCCGTTTTAGGCCCCTCCACCACAGTTGTTGAAAAAGTGGCAAGAGGCAGCACATAAAAAGAAAAGATGCTGCTCCTTGTGACACAATTTGTCCAACATCTTTTAACTGAAAAGCAGTGTTGTTTGATTGAAATGTTTAAATCTGACTTTGTATGCATTACCTACTGGCGGTCGCCAGTAGGTAGTTATAGTTAGGATTTTTTTAATGCAAAATCTCAAAATTCTATTGTGAATAACTTTGGTGCCGGTTGACGAATTTGCCTGAAAATTTCTTCAAATTTGCCTCGCAGAGCTCCGGTCCTTCCTTAAAAGTTTGGGGGGGATTCGTCAAGCGGGGGCCGAGATAAAAGGGGGTCCCAAAACATGTTTTCCCCATGTTAATTTCCATAGGGCGGTCGACCTCACTTTTAGCCCGAACGGCTGAATGGATTTCCACAAAACTTGGAAAAATTGTAGGGACTGGTACCCCGATGTGCCTTTGCTATGTCACAAGATATATGCTCCAGTGGTTTTTACGAAAATTAACTTTGAAAAAATATATATTGGGCTACATTGGGCTATATATATGTTAGAGCCCAAATGTAGCCCAATGTAGCCCAAAGATGGCCACCAGAGACAAAAAAACACAAATGTAGCCCAAATATCAGCCAGATGTAGCCCTATAGCCCAATGACAGAATGTCCCAGAGTGTTCTAAAGAACAACTAGAGCGCTAACAGTCTTACTTATGACAAAAGTATGGCACACCTGAAGTCATCTTGATTGGAATAAAGTGTTAACACTTAAAACATTTAATTTGCAAAGGAACAACATGAGGGGGTTCATTTTGCCATAGAAATTATGATTGGTGCTGAAGAAAGAAAAATTAGGGAACATTTTGAGTGACTTCTCAAATCCTCTTATATTTCATTAAAAAAATTCTGATATGCAGTCCCCCAAGATGGCCACCAGAGACAAAAGAGCTCAAATGTAGCCTAAATATCAGCCAGATGTAGCCCAACTACAGCCCAATGACAGAATGTCCCAGAGTGTTCTAAAGAACAACTAGAACGCTAACAGTCTTACTTATGACAAAAGTATGGCACACCTGAAGTCATCTTGATTGGAATAAAGTGGTAACACTTAATACATTTAATTTGAAAAGGAACAAAATGAGGAGTTTCATTTTGCCATAGAAATTATATATATATATATATATATATATATATATATATATATATATATATATATATATATATATATATAACCTATGGTTTTTTCAGTGAATATATATATATATATATATATATATATATATATATATATATATATATATATATATATATATATATATATATTCACTGAAAAAACCATAGGTTTCACACCAGTTATAGTTAGGAATTAGCATTTAAAAAACCTATTAAATTCACTGAAAAAACCATAGGTTTCACACCAGTTATAGTTAGGTGGAAATTTTACTCGCATAAAACCATTGAAATTCCCACGTTATAGTTAGTTGGACTCACTATAACTTGCGCGTGCAATGCACTGCTGATGACGTCACATATTACATCACTCATGACATGGTCAGTGACATCACTCATGACATCACTGATGACATCTCAAATGACATCACTGATGACATCATTTTTCAGTGAATATATATATATATATATATATATATATATATATATATATATAATATTATTATTATTATTATTATTATTATTATTATTATTATTATTAAGTCCACTTGTAAAGCGCCATGGTTACACTAATGACAGTGTGTCCCCGCGCTGCGGGTAAGAATAGCCGTGGTCAACCCAGAACCCTCTGACTTATCCTTGAGGAAAAAGATGTGTTTTTAGTTTTTTCTCCTAAAACATTTTTCTTGGGTCTCCATCCGGAGCTCCATCGGGAGGGCGTTCCATTGTTTAGCCGCCAATAGGCGAAAAGATCTGCCACCCATTCTCGCCTTTATTATGGCCGGCACACATACCAGACCAACCCCACCCGACCTCAGCAGACGTGAGGGGAAGTGCGGGGACACAAGGTCAGTGAGATAAGCAGGAGCCTTTCCCTGCAAAATCTTATGGCAGACACAGAGTGCTTTAAAGGTAACTCTTTCTTTAATCGGGAGCCAGTGAAGTGCCGCCCGTGCTGCCCTGACAGAAGATCTTCTCGGGCGTCTCAGAATGAGGTGGGCTGCTGCATTCTGCACTCCCTGCAGGCGCAGTAAGCATCTGGCTGGAGCACCTAGATACAAGATGTTCCCGTAGTCTAGGCGAGAAGTCACTAGTTCATGGACTAGTGTCTTCCTAGCTGCCATAGGTAGTAGGTCCAAGGTTTTACACAGGACCTTCAGAATTCCAAAGCACGTCCCTGCCAACCGTTTGGTTTGGTAGTCAAAAGAGAGGTTAGGATCTAGCCAAACTCCCAGGTTTTTTGCCTGTGCACATGGGGTAGGTACCGCCCCCAGGTCCTGAGGCCACCATGCCGACGACCACACAGTTCGGGCCCGCCCCACCACCAGCAGCTCCGTCTTATCACCGTTCAGCCTCAGGCAGTTATCCGCCATCCATGCCGCTAATTCTTTCATGCATACCCTGAAGCTGAAGGCGGCCGACTCTGGCGCCATGTCTCACCGGGAAGCACCGCCCGACAGAAAAGATTTTAACCAGCCCAAAGCTTTGCCCGACACCCCACCTTTCTGCAAGCATTGTACCAGGGTGTGTTGGGCTGCAGTGTCAAAGGCGGCCCTTAGTTCTAACAAAATTAAGGCCGCCGTTTGACCTGCATCCACAAATTGTCGGATAGACTCAGTGGCAAAGAGTAGAGCCGATTCGGTCGAATGTCTGGCTCGAAAGCCAGACTGGGTAGGGTGCAGAAGCTCATATTCCTCCATGTGAGTCGTTAATTGTACATTCGCTACTTTTTCAGCCACCTTAGCGAAATATGGCAAAAGGAAGATAGGGCGTAAGTTGTCTAAACGCTCTAACCCAAGGTGCGGTTTCTTTGGGAGCGGCAGAACCACAGCTTCCTTCCAGCAGTCAGGTACGCAACAAGTATCAAAGGAGGTCGACACCAGGTGCCTTATAAAAGGCTCTTGGCATTCCAGACTCCCCTTTAACCTTGTAGGCGGAGCTGGGTCCTTAGGAGAACCAGACTTAATGCTGCTACAGATTTTAATCAGTTGTTCCGGGGGCGGGGGGTATCGAAAATTCTTTCAGCCCTCCTCCTTCGTCGATACGTACTCCATCTTCCCAATCTCGCCGCTCCTTGCCACTTCCGGGAAGGTGGAATATATTTTTTCCACCTTTTGGGAAAATAATTCGGCTATCTGGTTACAAAGCCCCTCTGAACCCACCGCCGGTGCTGCTAAGCTGGTAGTGGAGGTTAGCTCTTTGTAAACCTTAAAAAGTTCCCGGGTTGAGCTACTGGCTGAATCAATTCTATCTAGAAAGTGTTCCGCCTTAGCCTTTCTAATAAGTTTGTGGTAGTTCCTTAACTCCTTTCTGTAAGACTCTTTCCCCTGCTCCGAGTAGTCTACCCTCCAGAGCCTTTCTTGCCGTTTACATCCTGCTTTCGCTGCTCTCAGGGACTCTGAGTACCACGGGGTAGATTTCTGGGTTCTGAACTGTTTTTTCTTAGCCCATGGGGCCGTACAGTCCAGAGCCTCCATGATGCGACAATCTAGGTTTTTACAGGCTATTTCCGCATCACTGCCCCCTGGCGGGCCATCCTTCCCCAAGGCCTCAGTGAAAAGCTCCTGCGAGAAAACCACCCACCTCCTACAGACCGCTATCTTGCTGCTATGTGCCCATCTCTTCGTCTTCGGACGTCTGATCGCAAATAGCACCAAGTGGTGATCCGTCCAGATAACAGGGCAGGAGGTTCAGACCACTATATCCTCCCAATTTGCAAACAAGGGGTCCAGTAGATGCCCTTTTATATGGGTGGGGGCCGTGGATCTAAGTTCTAGTTGAAGAGAGGCCATTTCCTGGCAAAATTCACTAGCAGTGGGGCAGGTCCTATCCTCCAAGTGTAGGTTCAAGTCTCCCAGTACTATGAATTTCTTATACCTCAAGGCAGGTTGCGCTAAGTAATCCAGAATGCTGGACACAAAGCCTTTAGCCTGACCTGGTGGTCTGTAGATAAGGACCCCCTTCATAATGTAGTTCTGATCCACCTTAAGCGTAAAGGAGCCTGTCTCACACTCCGTTACGCTGATTTCCTCCAGTGTGCAGTGGACATTATGCTTATGAATGATAGCAATGCCTCCCCCCCTGCCATCTTTCCCATCCAAATGACTTATAGCATAGCCCTTGGGAGCTGCTTCTATGATGTCCGGTCCTGACCCCTCACCTAACCAGGTCTCAGTGAGAAACAAAATATCAATTTGGTCACCGACCAGAAGGTCATAGACCTCCATCCTGTGTTTCCTCAGTGATCGACAGTTCACTAGACACCAATTAAGTTAACTAGTCGTCCCCTCCTCCTCCCTGCTATCACCGAGGGTAAATGGACAGAAACTACAGCTTCTCCTTTCCTTGTCACATGCCATGTTATACTTATAGCATGCCATACTGTGGGTACGCAGCCCGTGCAGTTCCTGGGAGCTATACTGGATATCTGGTCTGTCTCGCGCAGGGGTTTGGGCCCCAGGCCCGGTCCGGGCGCAGACGGGCTTTCCTTTGGCGCGCCTTTGGCGCGCTGGCGGCGCGCCCACTGCGCGCGTCTGCTGCGTGGTCGCTGGGGCATCTCAATAAATAGCTGCCAGTGAGCAACTCGACCGCTAACTGGCCCCCCGGAAGTACCTGGCTCTCCCTACCCGCCCTCCGCGCAATGGTACTGGTTACCGCGTCGGACGGGGACGGGTAGGCGTAACAGTTGAGCCCAGGACACAGCAGGTAAGAGAATGCCCCCAGACACTTTAAAAGTGTTTTTTTTAAAAAGAGCTTGGTGCAGAACTCGCACCACAACAACAGCAATGTGCAGCGATATTAAAAATAAAGTCAAGGACAATCAGGCCAGTAATGTTAAAGCGGCCACCGGGCTCTGCCACCGCCCATGTATACCGCCACGCAATCACCAGCTCACCTTCCTTTATCCTGTCTGCCTGTGAGCAACTCGACCGCTAACCGGCCCCCCGGAAGTGCCTGGCTCTCCCTACCCACCCTCAGCGCAACGGTACTGGTTACCGCGTCGGACCGGGGCGGGTAGGCGTAACCGTCGAGCCCAGGACACAGCAGGTAAGAGAATGCCCCAGACACTTTAAAAGTGTTTTTTTTTTAAAGAGCTCGGTGCAGAACTCGCACCGCAACAACAGCAATGTGCAGCAATATCAAAAATAAAGTCAGGGACAATCAAGCCAGTAATGTTAAAGCGGCCACCGGGCTCTGCCACCGCCCTTGTAACCGCCTATATATATATGTACTGAAAAAACCATAGGTTTTAGGGGTGTTATAGTTAGCTGGGCATTTCACTCGTACAAAACCATTGAAATTCCTCCTATATAGTTAGTTGTAATAACTATAACTCGCGCGCCCGCAATCCACTGCTGATGATGTCACATATTACATCATTCATGACATGGTCAGTGACATCACTGATGACATCTCAAATTACATCACTGATGATATCACTGATGACATCATCTAGTGAATGTGGTTTGGTTCGATATTTAAATATGTATTATATATATAGCAATCTGCATTGAAGACTGAGTGGATGTATAAGTGTCTGGATGGAGGATTTAGTAGCACTGTGATTAACTGTCTAAGTGACTAATTTAAAGTGTCTCACTAAATATATGGGATAGTGATTAAACTGTGTGAATATCTGTATCACTCTATCTCTTGTTGTGTAAACTACTACATAAGTTGGTTACTAGCTATGTGAAAGTCTATATTAGTTATTAATTAGTTAAGTGAGTATTTGTATGGGATAGTGAATGTGTGTGTGGTTGGGTGGGAGGTGTGTGACTGTCCAAAGATGTGTAAATAGTTGATTTAGTAGGTATATGAGGTTAAGACTGTATGTGGAAACAGTTGTTTGGGTGAGTGAATCTCTTTATGGGTGTGGTGCTGAGTCAATATATTTCTCAATGATACATGTCAAACAAAGGAGAAATATAAAAGGCAGTGTATGTGACAGTTGTTGTATATAAATAAGTATACATAAGACTCAGTGATTGTATGAGTGACTGCATCGAAAACTGTATACTTGTAATAGTGATTTTATAACTCTAAGTTTGAGTTACTATCTATATGAATAAAGTGGCGTTTGTATAAGTGTGTAGCTTAGTAAGTGTAAGTATGATCATATGTTTGCATAAGTGAATAGGATGACTGCATAAGTGAATAGGATGTGTGCTGGTGTGTAGTGTCGATGTAGGTGTATAAGTATCTTTAATAGTGTTCTATTGATCTTTGTTAGCATGTATGAGAGAATCTATAGGTAAGTGTTTAGATGTGTGTGTAGATGTAGGAATCACTGAGTGGGTGTTTAAAAACTTGTATTGGTGTGTCAATGGTTTCAAATATGGTACTCCATATTTTATAATGAGTGTTGAAAGGTTATACTAGTTTATGATGAGATGTATCAGATTGTCACGTCGATGATGTCATCAGTAATGTCATTAGTGATGTCACTGACCATGTAATGAATTATGTAATATGTGACATCATCAGTAGTGGATTGCGGGCGCGCGAGTTATAGTTAGTACAACTAACTATAACGGAGGAATTTCAATGGTTTTGTACGAGTGAAATGTCCAGCTAACTATAAAACCCCTAAATCCTATGTTTTTTTCAGTCAATTTCTAAGGTTTTTGAAATGCTAATTTCTAACTATAGCATGTCCGAAACCTATGGTTTTTTCAGTGAATTTCAAAGTTTTTTTAAATGCTAATTCCTAACTATAACATGTCTGAAACCTATGGTTTTTTCAAAGAATTTCAAAGGTTTTGTAAATGACATTTTTTAAATGTATTAATTGTTATATATATTTTTTTATACTGATTTACTATATTTTTTAAAACTATTCATTGTTAGATATTTTATATTTTAAATTACATTACATAGTTTTAATATAAATTGAAAAAAATGTTTTTAAAAATATTGAAATTTTAATATTGTTTTTTATGTTATATATTTTTAAATATATTTATATATGTTCTATCTAGCCGGCAATGATATCCTATGGAAGGAAATTCAAGTTACTGGTAAGTACGGTTAGAATTACTTTTCAGGATCATTACTTGGCTCAAAGATACAGCACTGACGTCTCTCCTGATAACAGGTGAGTAAATCGTAATTCGTAATTCGGCTGATTTTGGATCAATATTTTGAAGTTCCAAAACTCCACACTAAGAAGGAAATTCAAGTTACTGGTAAGTACGGTTAGAATTACTTTTCAGGATCAGTACTGGGCTCAAAGATGCAGCACTGAGGTCTCCCCTGATAACAGGTGATTAAATCGGAATTCGTAGTTCAGCTGATTTTACTTCAGTCCAGAATATATAGTGCCACTTTCCTACATCATCCCCTCCCTTCACCACTGTGCAAACATGCCCTGTGGCACGTTTTAAGTTGGGGAAATAATTCCCCTTTAATCCTGAGGGTCCCTAGGGTCCAACTAGCCCACTAGGTACATCCAGTAAGTGACACAGAGCTGCGTAGCAGAGAGATGTAAAAAGGGGCACAGCCTAGACCACTTCTCTGCAACGCAGCGCAGTGGCGCTTACTGGAAGCACCTGGTGGGCTAGTTGCCCCCCAGGGTCCCTCAGGATTGAAGGTGAATTTTTTCCCCAACTTAAAACGCGCCACAGGGCGTGTGTGCACACGTCACATCAGGCCCCATCCCCTCCCTTCACCACTGTGTAAACGCGCCCTGTGGCCGTTCTAAGTTGGGAGATTAAGCACCCTTGAATCCTGAGGGTCCCTAGGGTCAAACTAGCCCACTAGGTACTACTCACTCTCTACTACTCGCTCTCTACTACTCGCTACTACTCACTCTCTACTACTCGCTCTCTACTACTCACTCTCTACTGCTCGCTCTCTAGTACTCACTCTCTACTACTCACTCTCTACTACTCTACTACTCTCTACTACTCTCTCTACTACTCACTCTCCACTACTCTCTACTACTCACTATACTACTCTCTACCACTCACTCTCTACTGCTCTCCTACTCACTCTCTACTACTCTTTTTCTACTACTCACTCTACTACTCTTTACTACTCTCTCTCTACTACTCACTCTCTACTACTCATTCTCTACTACTCACTCTCTACTACTCTCTACTACTCACTCTCCACTACTCACTCTCTACTACTCTCTACTACTCACTCTACTACTCACTCTCTACTGCTCTACTGCTCTCTACTACTCTCTCGCTACTACTCACTCTCTACTACTCACTCTCTACTACTCACTCTCTACTACTCACTCTCCACTACTCTCTACTACTCACTCTCTACCACCCTCTCTCTGCTACTCACTCTCTACTACTCACTCTCCACTACTCTCTACTACTCACTGTATGCTACTCTCTACTATTCACTCTCTACTACTCTCTACTACTCACTCTCTACTATACTCTACTTCTCTCTACTACTCACTCTCTACTACTCTCTGCTAACTCTCTAGTACTCACTCTACTACTCTCTACTACTCACTCTCTGCTACTCTCTCAACTAATCTCTACTACTCTCTCTACTCTCTGCTCTCTATTACTCACTCTCTACTCTCTACCTCTCTCTACCTCTCTCTCTACTACTCTCTACCTCTCTCTCTCTACCTCTACCTCTACACCTCTCGCCTCTCTACCTCTCTCTACCTCTCTCTAAATGCATACATATGCACCTATATATATGCATGTATATGCATTTATATATGTATGTGTGTGTATCTATACTACTATAATAAAGCAGAAGCTTTCAGGCTTTGAGGCGGGTAAACTCAGGAACCACTGCGCCAATCTACACACCCAATACACCGTTGAAATCGGCAGGGTGTGTAGATGGTTATAGGGTACATAAATAAAAAAAAATGTTATTTAAAATTTTAGATGTAAAAAAAAAAAGTAGTCCCTCAAAAGTAGCATCGGCCGTGACGTGCGTGGTCACGTTAGGAGCACGAGGAGGAGCGGCGTCCGAGGAGTGGCGGACATAGTGTGGGGGAGGAGCGGTGATGTCAGGAGCAGAGGACCGGCGGCGGAGGAGGAGCGGCGGACATGGCGCAGGGGAGGAGCAGTGGTGCGAGCGGACAGGCGGGAGCAGCGCCGGCGAAGGTAAGGGCACTCATGTAGGGGCAGGCGGGGGACGGGACGGACCGGGCGGGGGCCGGGACGGGCCGGGACGGGCCGGGACGGGCCTTGCGGCGGTCGGGAAAGCCTGAGGACACGAAAGAGGAGGCAAACGGTGCACTACAAATGTCAGACAAACGGTGCATTACAGGAGGAAAAAGTGACGTGTAGCCAGAGGGGTTTTAGATGCTGTAAACGTTTGAGCCACCTCGGCTTCCGTACGATAATCCCATGCTCTTCTCAATGGGACTCTGTGCTCTGCCGTTAACAAGTAACAAAGTGCGCAAAGAAGGCCTACACACGGTCAGGAGAAAAACGATACCCCCTCGAACGAGGCCACCTTCTGTCAAAAAGGGGAGAATTTGCGCACATAACTGTCAGCGGTGAATATGTTATTGTTTAGATGCGTTTGCTTCACTATAGGAGATTATATTTATATAGGAATATTTCCTTCACGAATACCTGCGTCCCTTGGGTGGAGTGGAGGGAAGGGGGTGGATGACGTGTGCACGAGGAAAAAGTGACGTGTGCAGGTTACAAAAGTGGGGCGGGCGGGGGCCCTGAAGCAAAGTAAATTACAGGAGGAAAAAGTGACGTCTGCAGGTTACAAAAGCGGGACGGGAGGGGGCCCTGAAGCCTAATTGCTCCCGGGCAACGTCGGGACGGGCTGCTAGAATATATCTATACTACTATTATAAAGAGAGAACACAAACCTTTGAGCCAGGTAAACTCAAAAAGTACTGCACTAATCACTACACCCAATACACCATTTGAAAGGCGAGATGTAGCAGAAGGACATAGGCTATAGATGTGGACACCATATACATTAAAAAAGCAAAAACGCCAAAAGTGGGAAAGTAGTCCCTTGTGGGCGTTAGCGTGGAAGTGTCAAAGAAAAGATGTGGGCGTTTAGAGGGGCGTGTCAAACAAAAGATGTGGGTGTTTACAGGGGCATGGCCCAAAGTACAAACAAACATATGCCAAACGATTTCACGGATTTCACTGTGCAAGGCACACACTTCACTGTGCATCCCGCGCATTTGCAAAGGGCCGCCTATCACTCGCCTCGACATTCGCGCATTTGTCGGCGTTACCCTTCAAACATTAACGCCTTCGTGGGATGACATCCAAAAAGGGGCGCGCCTTCCATAATAATACAGTGCCATAGGAGGCAGGCTTACAAAAAGGGACGCCTATCATTCGTGTTACTTCGCTCAGCCCACCAATCACGACACACAATGATTAACACACACACGAGTTGCGATACAAAACGTATCAATACAATACGTTGTCACAGGGGGAGGAACGTAAACAAATAGGCGCCCATGTCTTAGACAAGAAAGCCAATCGACGGAACATGAACGAGACTTTACTCACAAGGCTCCGAATGATTACGTATGCTGCGGACAAAATTTAAAACTTACACAAACACTTCCGAATTTCAAACACTCAGCGTTATCAGTGAAACACTGCCAGTACTTGCGCCGATAAAAACAAACAAAAAAAAAGACATTAGTAAAGGGATCGAAAATGTAAACAACGAAAGCTCCTTTCACAAACAAGCAATTTCAGGCCAAAATATCTGAGCGACCACTGTAACACTTGCTGCACTTGCGGCGCAAATTACAACATTTGGGAAACAACAACATTCGCACACAGGGGGAACACTCTCAACAAGGACAGCAAAACAAAATTAGGTGGGCTCAATGAAAACCTGCGGATGAATTAAACACACATTACTACGCAAACAAAAAGTAAAGGCAACACTGAACATCGGCCATCCCCGGACAACGTCGGGACGGGCTGCTAGTATATATATATATACATCTATACTACTATTATAAAGAGAGAACTGTGTCCTTTGAGCCAGGTAAACTCGAAAATTACACCACCAATCCAAACACCCAATACATCTTTGAAAACGCCAGGGCAAGCAGAAGGACATAGGCTATATAAAAACAAAATATATATGTTAGAAGAGAAACGTAATTTTTAAGGGAAAGTAGTCCCTTAGAAGTAGCTAGTACATATATAAACATAGATATAATCTGCATATCTATATAAATACGAATATAAATGCATGCATACATATACATATACATATATGCATTCATATGCATGTTATGTACATGAAAGTTTGAAAAACACTAATAAAAGCAAAGCTAAAAAGCCACCTAATTACAAACAGAATTGCTTTAACTTAAACGAGGGCGAGGCCTATTGCATTTTCAATGCTTGTTTACTTTGGTTCCATCAAGAGGACGTTCGGATGTGTCACGCATTTGCCATAAATTCTGAATGTTAGCACTGTAGTTGCTCATTAGATCACTGTAGTAAAGCTACTGCTCACCAGGGAAGTCTGCTGCTGGTATTCAAAGTGCATATTTCAGTCTGCATGTTGGAATTTTTTTAATGAAATAGAAGAGGATTTGAGAAGTCAAAATGTGCCCTAATGTTTCTTTCTGCAGCACTAATCATAATGTCTAAGGCAAAATGAAGCACCTAATTTTGTTCCTTTGCAAATTAAGGTGCAGATTTACAATAACTGGCACATCCCAGTTATTGTGCGCCGCAGTTCCGCCACCCTGGATGCGCCGCATTTACAATGCGGCGCGCAATGGGGCAAAAACGGCACAGATGCGTCATGCATCTGTGCCGTAAAAGCGGCGCATTGCTGGAGTTGCGTCGCAAGTGCGACGCAGCTCCAGCAATGCTGTGGAGGGGCCCTATCTCCATAATGCTGCGTCAATCCTTACGCCTGCTTTAAGCAGGCGCAGGGCTTTGACGCAGCATGGGCCCAAAAGTGACTGAGTGGAATCTTGTAGATTTCACTCAGCCACTTTTAGGAGGCGTTCCTGCGCCGGGACCCCCACCACCCCCTCCCCTTCGCCCCCCCCCCCCTGCGATGGAACGCCTCCTTCTGTCGCAGGGCTTTACAACGTGACGCGTCTGGGAGATGCATCACGTTGTAAATACCCCACACCATGGCGCATCTTTTACGCTGCCGCTGCGTCACAAAAATGACGCAACGGCGGCGTAAAAGAGGTGCAAGGGGCTTGCAAATCTGCCCCTAAATGTTTTAAGAGCTACCACTTTATTCCAATCAAGATGGCTTCAGGTGTGCTATACATTTGTCATAGTTTTGTTGTTAGCACTCTAGTTATTCTTTAGAATATTCTGGGAAGATGCAATAGAACACAAAGGAGTCAACTGACAAAATCTGCCCTTGTTGCATGTACATGTTTTACTGAGATTGCAGACTTCATTCTCACATGACTGAGAATGATACTGTGAATTTACAGAAAATCTGCTCTCAGTTTAGCTTATAGATCACCTTCCAAACCTCTGTGGGAAAGCATGAGAAAATAGTTTTCTCTCAAACATGATTCATGATATCCCAGCAGAAGCCTTTTTCACATGGTAAAATCACCTTAGAACACACCACAATTGCTAAATTGAGCATGGTACCATCAACAAATGATTTATAATGTAACTAAAGTCTGAAAACCTTCTATTAAGTGCAATGCTTTTTAATGAGGTGCTATCATGTATATTGGTCCCAAGATGGCTGCCAACACTTCTTGGATGAGTGCTGACAGCCAATCAGATCTCACAATGAGATGTGTGGTTAGGCTCCGCCCATATATATATTTTTTTCCCTTTAATATCTAAAAAACTACTGAACAGATTTACACCATTTAACAAAAAGGCACAAGGCTGAACCAAGGACTACCTCTTTGCCAAATTTGGTGTAATTCTGTTCAGCAGTTCGGGCTGTAGCTGCGATTAAAGGTTCCTGCGGGAAAATGCATGGGGAAAACACATTTTGGGACCCCCTTTTTACTCGGCCCCCGCTTGACGAATCACCCCGAGACTTTCAGGATAGGAGCGGGCCATAAGTTTTGAAAAATTCGTGAAATTCGTCAACCGGCGCCAACGTTATTTCAAATAGAATGTTGCGGATTTCCTATGGATAACAGGTCCTAACTATAACTACCTACTGGCGACTATATATAACAAGCACTGGCGTTGCCAATAGGTCTCGCAGTAGGAAAGTTGGAGCTATTACAATTGCAAATAACAATGCCTTTTATTTTTGTTTTCATTTTAAAAACATAAAGGGCTTTGTCATTTACAAAACCAATAGCTCGAACTTTCCTACTGCGAAACCTATTGTGCACTGCACAGTGTGGGTGAAAGTGGCACTGCGTGTGTGTGAGTGGCTTTAAGTGAGTGGCGTTGCGTGGGTGAGTGGCGTTGCATATGTGAGTGGCATTGCGTGTGTGAGTGGCGTTGCGTGTGTGATTGGCGTTGCATGTGTGAGTGGCGTTGCATGTGTGAGTGGCGTTGCATGTGTGAGTGGCGTTGCATGTGTGTGTGGCATTGCATGTGTGAGTGGCGTTGCGTGTGTGAGTGCCGTTGCGTGTGTGAGTGGCGTTGCGTGTGTGAGTGGCGTTGCTTGTGTGAGTGGCGTTGCGTGGGTGAGTGGCGTTGCGTGGGTGAGTGGCGTTGCATGGGTGAGTGGCGTTGCGTGGTTGAGTGGCATTGCGTGGGTGAGTGGCGTTGCGTGGGTGAGTGGCGTTGCGTGGATGAGTGGCGTTGCGTGGATGAGTGGCGTTGCGTGGATGAGTGGGGATGCGTGGGTGAGTGGTGTTGCTTGGGTGAGTGGCGTTGCGTGGGTGATAGTGGGCTTGCGTGGGTGATAGTGGGCTTGCGTGGGTGATAGTGGGCTTGCGTGGGTGTGAGTGGCGTTGCGTGTCTGAAAGTGGTGCTGTGTGGGTGAAAGTGGCACTGCGTGGGTGTGAGTGAGTGAGTGGCGTTGCGTGGGTGAGTGGCGTTGCGTGGGTGAGTGGCATTGCGTGTGTGAGTGGCGTTGCGTGTGTGAGTGGCGTTGCATGTGTGAGTGGCGGTGCATGTGTGAGTGGCGTTGCATGTGTGAGTGTGGGTGAGTGGCGTTGCGTGTGTGAGTGGCGTTGCGTTTGTGAGTGGCGTTGCGTGGGTGAGTGGCGTTGCGTGGGTGAGTGGCGTTGCGTGGGTGAGTGGCGTTGCGTGGATGAGTGGCGTTGCGTGAATGAGTGGTGTTGCGTGGATGAGTGGCGTTGCGTGGGTGAGTGGTGTTGCTTGGGTGAGTGGCGTTGCGTGGGTGATAGTGGGCTTGCGTGGGTGATAGTGGGCTTGCGTGGGTGATAGTGGGCTTGCGTGGGTGTGAGTGGCGTTGCGTGTCTGAAAGTGGTGCTCTGTGGGTGAAAGTGGCACTGCGTGGGTGTGAGTGAGTGAGTGGTGTTGCGTGGGTGAGTGTCGTTGCATGGGTGAGTGGCGTTGCTTGGGTGAGTGGCGTTGCGTGGGTGAGTGGCGTTGCGTGGGTGAGTGGCGTTGCATGTGTGAGTGGCGTTGCATGGGTGAGTGTTGTTGCATGGGTGAGTGGCGTTGCGTGGGTGAGTGGCGTTGCGCGGGTGAGTGGCGTTGTGTGTGTGAGTGGCGTTGCGTGGGTGAGTGGCATTGCGTGGGTGAGTGGCGTTGAGTGGGTGAGTGGCGTTGCGTGGATGAGTGGCGTTGCGTGGATGAGTGGCGTTGCGTGGATGAGTGGCGTTGCGTGGATGAGTGGCATTGCATGGGTGAGTGGCGTTGCATGGGTGAGTGGCGTTGCGTGGGTGAGTGGCGTTGCTTGGGTGAGTGGCGTTGCTTGGGTGAGTGTGGGCTTGCGTGGGTTTGAGTGGCGTTGCGTGTCTGAAAGTGTTGCTGTGTGGGTGGAAGTGGCACTGCGTGGGTGTGAGTGAGTGAGTGGTGTTGCTTGGGTGAGTGGCGTTGCGTGGGTGAGTGGCGTTGCGTGGGTGAGTGGCGTTGCGTGGATGAGTGGCGTTGCGTGTGTGAGTGGCGTTGCGTGTGTGAATGGCGTTGCATGTGTGAGTGGCGTTGCATGTGTGAGTGGCGTTGCATGTGTGAGTGGCGTTGCATGTGTGTGTGGCGTTGCATGTGTGAGTGGCGTTGCGTGTGTGAGTGCCGTTGCGTGTGTGAGTGGCGTTGCGTGTGTGAGTGGCGTTGCATGTGTGAGTGGCGTTGCATGTGTGAGTGGCGTTGCGTGTGTGAGTGGCGTTGCGTGTGTGAGTGGCGTTGCGTGTGTGAGTGGCGTTGCGTGGATGAGTGGCGTTGCGTGGGTGAGTGGTGTTGCTTGGGTGAGTGGTGTTGCGTGGGTGATAGTGGGCTTGCGTGGGTGATAGTGGGCTTGCGTGGGTGATAGTGGGCTTGCGTGGGTGTGAGTGGTGTTGCGTGTCTGAAAGTGGTGCTGTGTGGGTGAAAGTGGCACTGCGTGGGTGTGAGTGAGTGAGTGGCGTTGCGTGGATGAGTGGCGTTGCGTGGATGAGTGGCGTTGCGTGGGTGAGGCGTTGCGTGGGTGAGTGGCGTTGCGTGTGTGAGTGGTGTTGCGTGTGTGAGTGGCGTTGCATGTGTGAGTGGCGTTGCATGTGTGAGTGGCGTTGCGTGTGTGAGTGGCGTTGCGTGTGTGAGTGGCGTTGCGTGTGTGAGTGGCGTTGCGTAGATGAGTGGCGTTGCGTGGATGAGTGGCGTTGCGTGGATGAGTGGCGTTGCGTGGATGAGTGGCGTTGCGTGGGTGAGTGGTGTTGCTTGGGTGAGTGGTGTTGCGTGGGTGATAGTGGGCTTGCGTGGGTGATAGTGGGCTTGCGTGGGTGATAGTGGGCTTGCGTGGGTGTGAGTGGCGTTGCGTGTCTGAAAGTGGTGCTGTGTGGGTGAAAGTGGCACTGCGTGGGTGTGAGTGAGTGAGTGGCGTTGCGTGGGTGAGTGGCGTTGCGTGGGTGAGTTGCGTTGCATGTGTGAGTGGCGTTGCGTGGGTGAGTGTTGTTGCATGGGTGAGTGGCGTTGCGTGGGTGAGTGGCGTTGCGTGGGTGAGTGGCGTTGTGTGTGTGAGTGGCGTTGCATGGGTGAGTGGCATTGCGTGGGTGAGTGGCGTTGAGTGGGTGAGTGGCGTTGCGTGGATGAGTGGCGTTGCGTGGATGAGTGGCGTTGCGTGGATGAGTGGCGTTGCGTGGATGAGTGGCATTGCATGGGTGAGTGGCGTTGCGTGGGTGAGTGGCGTTGCGTGGGTGAGTGGCGTTGCTTGGGTGAGTGGCGTTGCTTGGGTGAGTGTGGGCTTGCATGGGTTTGAGTGGCGTTGCGTGTCTGAAAGTGTTGCTGTGTGGGTGGAAGTGGCACTGCGTGGGTGTGAGTGAGTGAGTGGTGTTGCTTGGGTGAGTGGCGTTGCGTGGGTGAGTGGCGTTGCGTGGGTGAGTGGCGTTGCGTGGATGAGTGGCGTTGCGTTGATGAGTGGCGTTGCGTGGATGAGTGGCGTTGCGTGGGTGAGGCGTTGCGTGGGTGAGTGGCGTTGCGTGTGTGAGTGGCGTTGCATGTGTGAGTGGCGTTGCATGTGTGAGTGGCGTTGCGTGTGTGAGTGGCGTTGCGTGTGTGAGTGGCGTTGCGTGTGTGAGTGGCGTTGCGTGTGTGAGTGGCGTTGCATAGATGAGTGGCGTTGCGTGGATGAGTGGCGTTGCGTGGATGAGTGGCGTTGCGTGGGTGAGTGGTGTTGCTTGGGTGAGTGGTGTTGCGTGGGTGATAGTGGGCTTGCGTGGGTGATAGTGGGCTTGCGTGGGTGATAGTGGGCTTGCGTGGGTGTGAGTGGCGTTGCGTGTCTTAAAGTGGTGCTGTGTGGGTGAAAGTGGCACTGCGTGGGTGTGAGTGAGTGAGTGGCGTTGCGTGGGTGAGTGTTGTTGCGTTGGTGAGTGGCGTTGCGTGGGTGAGTGGCGTTGCGTGGGTGAGTGGCGTTGCGTGGGTGAGTGGCATTGCGTGTGTGAGTGGCGTTGCGTGTGTGAGTGGCGTTGCGTGGGTGAGTGGCGTTGCGTGGGTGAGTGGTGCTGCATGGATGAGTGGCATTGCGTGGATGAGTGGCGTTGCGTGGGTGAGTGGCGTTGCATGGGTGAGTGGCGTTGCGTGGGTGAGTGGCGTTGCGTGGGTGAGTGGCGTTGCTTGGGTGAGTGTGGGCTTGCGTGGGTGTGAGTGGCGTTGCGTGTCTGAAAGTGGTGCTGTGTGGGTGAAAGTGGCACTGCGTGGTGTGAGTGAGTGAGTGGCGATGCTTGGGTGAGTGGCGTTGCGTGGGTGAGTGGCGTTGCGTGGGTGAGTGGCGTTGTGTGGGTGAGTGGCGTTGCGTGGGTGAGTGGCGTTGCGTGGATGAGTGGCGTTGTGTGGATGAGTGGCGTTGCTTGGGTGAGTGGCGTTGCTTGGGTGAGTGTGGCATCGCGTGGGTGATAGTGGGCTTGCGTGGGTGAGTGGCGTTGCGTGTCTGAAAGTGGTGCTGTGTGGGTGAAAGTGGCACTGCGTGGGTGTGAGTGAGTGAGTGGCGTTGCGTGGGTGAGTGGCGTTGCATGTGTGAGTGGTGTTGCGTGGGTGAGTGGCGTTGCATGGATGAGTGGCGTTGCGTGGATGAGTGGGGTTGCGTGGATGAGTGGGGTTGCGTGGATGAGTGGGGTTGCGTGGATGAGTTGCGTTGCGTGTGTGAGTGGCGTTGCTTGGGTGAGTGGCGTTGCGTAGGTGAGTGTGGTGTTGCGTGGATGATAGTGGGCTTGTGTGAGTGGCGTTGCGTGTCTGTAAGTGTTGCTGTGTGGGTGAAAGTGGCACAGAGCCTTTGATGTGGCCTGGCGCAGGAGAAATGCTGCTGCTGCTGCTAATTAAATATAAAAAGTGTTTAGGGACTCATGGCTGCTGAGAGTAACAAGGCAGTGCTGGGAGGGGGGCTGCGCACCAACTGAAGTGCTCTGGTTGCAAAGCCTGCGGCCGGCCGTGTGAAGTGATAAGCCTTTGAAGTACACAGGCATGCTGTGACGGAGGTGTGAGAGGTCTGGCAGGGAACAGATGGCCTGGCTGTGAAGCAGGGGGCGGGGCAGCGCTGGGGAAGCCTGTGGGAGGGTGATTGATGCCTTTGATGTGGGGAGGGAGGAGAGCCTTTTGCGAGCCTGCAGGAGAAATGCTGCCGATGCGCGTGCATGTTTAATCACGTGATTCACGTGAACTTAAAGAAAACCGCGGATGAAAGCCCGTGGTTTGAAAAGGATTTTGGCCACTTGAATTCTCGTTCCCTCAATGCGCTTGCGCGTATTGTAGGTCACGAGACCTAAAAACAATATCCTGCTTTTTCAGCACTCGACGCTGCAATTTTACCACAGGTACAGATCTCTCAGACACCAGGATTCGTGAAATGAAGTGTTTTATTCTCTCCTCTCCACCAGCATGACGCGTTTCGGCTGTTTCCCAACAGCCTTGATCACATGGCATCAAAATACCAATGGGAGTGCTTAAATACTGTGTTAATTAAGATTGACACCAAACACATGAATAACTGACATAGAAAAAATATACCACGCTATTTATAAGGGTTTAAGAGGGAAAAACAACGAGCACATATTGATGTAACAATACCCACATGTCATTGACATATAATAAATCTAACTTAATGATAATGGGTTCCGACTTTCAAATTACAGTCTGTGAATTAATCAATAATAAATATAATATGAATGCTCATTGATAAGATCATAGTGATGAAAAAGTTTTTTTCTATTTACAATGAGCCCTTTACTACACAGACAGACATGTAAAACTTTGTGCCCTCTTTCTTTTGATGACATAAGTGTCAACCTTATTTACAATCTATGTCAGTTAAAAACAGATAATCGCCCGTGCTTGATGTAAAAAAAGTGCAAGTGCTTAAAATAATTAAAGTGCATAGTGATTGCGCAATATTTATAGATTTGTAATAAAAGGTGAATATAACCAACCATCATAAAATGGTCAATTATGGTAAAATATGCGATAAAATTTCATATATGTACACAGATGTAAACACTGAAGCACAAAAGCTGATTATAGGAACCTTACTTGAGCCTTAGTGACTTTAAATACCTTTGTTCTACTCAGTTTGAAAGAAATGTTCAAGGTGAAGTCTATATCCGGCTTAAGAGAACCGATACCTACTGTCTGCTTAAATGCAATTCTTCAAAATATAATCAAAAGACCTCATATTTACAAAATTCGGAAAAACTATACTACTGAAGCAAGAGAACAATGTACCTGTTCTATTGTGATGGATCGTAAGTATGAAATGGCACCCATAAAGATCACCCGGGTTCAGAGTTAATGGACGCTGGACCGTATTCAGTTCGAAATTACATGATGTTACCGAGAGGGGTAAAAAGCAAATCCCTAGAGAAAGACCTGAAGGTCCTCCCCCCTATTTAATCCATTAGGGATTCTAGTATCTAGAAGCACGATGTACTTGCTTTCCAATTGCCTTAAATGTTTTTCCCGATCCCCTCCCCATATATTTCTGGGCACAGCGTCGATGACAAAATATTTAAGGTGATTCAGATTTTTGGCATGCACCAATTCAAAATGGCGGGCGACTGGGTATGTGACATCCGAATTAACAATCGCTCTCAGATATTGCAGTATTCGATTGAAAACTTGTAATTTGGTGCTACTCACGTATCTTAACCCGCAAGAGCATTCTAATACATATACAGCAAAATCTGTGTGGCATTTGTATAGCTCCTTCATTGCTGTAGGTGTGGTGTTCAAGGGTGAACAAAATTCCGAGGTGTTAACCCAGAACTTGCAAGCCCTACACGAGATGCACTTTTGGAAGTCTTTTTTGTTATAGACCCATGTCTTGCTATTCGTAACTTCTGGACTAGTTTTGCCAGAGAGTCCCTCATGGAAGGTGCCCTCCTAAAAACAAGGGAAGGTTCTGCCGGTAGTATGGGCGCTAGACTAATATCGGTTTTTAGTATGGGCCAATGTTTCTTTAAAATGCCCCTTATCTTGCGTTCCTCTGTATTGAAGGTGGTTATCAAACTGATTGTCCTTTCCTCCTTGACCCCTGCATCGGTGCCATCTGTATCGCTACCCTCAGCCAGATTAACCAGATAGTCCTCTCTGTTTTTACTGTTGGCTTTCTCTTTGGCTGCTATAAGTTCTTTGATTGAGTAGCCACGTTTCAAGAATCTTTTGAAAGCCTCATTCTGGCATACTTCTAAATCTGGCTCGGAACTACAGATTCTGCGCATCCGGGTAAATTCCCCGTAGGGGATGCTTTTTATTAGATGACCCGGATGGGCACTAGTGGCGTGCAAAATGGAATTGCCCGCTGTGCTCTTCCTGTGAAGTCTAGTTTCAAGGGCATTATCCTTAACATAGATTTCTACATCTAAGAATTGTATGTTAGTGGTGCTTATTTGGGAGGTAAATTTCAGGTTCAGAGTATTGTCATTTATGGCTTTCACAAAGTCCCTAGCTGAACTTTCTGTCCCTTTCCTCACCATACAAATATCATCTATGAACCTCCAGTAATGAATAATGTTATTGGCAAAACTAGGAGTATGCCTGAGGACATGCTCCTCCCACCACCCAACGTGTAAACACGCATAGGTTGGTGAAAAGCATGCCCCCATGGCACTCCCCTTTGCTGCTGATAAATGTCATTGTTGAACAGAAAATAATTGTTCATTAAGCATAACTGTATCATTCTCATCAGCATATCATTATGATTTTTAAAATTCATGTTACGTTGGTTCAAGAAATGCCTAACTGCATTAAGGCCATCTGTATGTTCTATGCTGGTGTATAGGGTAGATATATCAAGAGCCAATAGAATGTACTCAGATTCCCACTTAACCTCCTTCAATTTCATGAGGAAATGTCCTGTGTCCTTGATGTAGGAAGGAAGTTCAACACCAAAGTTCTGGAGGAAATAGTCCACATATTTGGAAATGGCCTCCAAAAGACTACCTTGGGCTGAGATCATAGGTCGCTCCGGTACAGGAGATACAAGTTTATGTATTTTTGGAATGAGATAAAAAGTTGGGGTCAACGGAAAGTCATTCTTCAAAAACGCCAGTTCATGTTTTGTTAGTAATCCCTCTCTTTTCCATTGATTTAATTCCTTATGTACTGACTCTTTAAGGTTACGGATCTCATTGAAGTTTCCTTTCCTGTAGCAAGATGTATCTGCCAGGTGCCGATGAGCTTCTTCCATATACTGAGTTCTGGGCCAGATGACAATGTTGCCTCCTTTATCGGCTTATATATATATATCAGCAACAGCTCGCAATATCCACCCGCTTTACGCGGAATCACGGGCGCAGACCAACTTGTGTGTAAGCATTATTTTATTTCTTCCACATCAGTCAAGACGCGTTTCAGCCGTCCAAGCGGCCTTGATCACCTGACCATGCGTACTGACAAGCCCAAATTTAAAGTGCAAGTGCATCACATTTACCAATTGACATAGAGAAAATACTTATGTCTGTATAAATACATTGCGAACTGATTTTCCCCCCAACATGCATTTAAAACACGAATTATAATTTTGTAAAATGACAGCTTAAATGCTTACAAAATAAATAATTAATCTCATTTTGCATATTATATAAAACAGTTACAGTTTTGAACAGAATTTTCTGCATACATGCTTTCCCATATTATCTCATCAATTGGTACGATGCAATGTATACATCCTTATTCTTAAGTGCTCACCTAAACATGAAGGGCTTGTAACCCTATTATGTAAACTAAATTAAATTAAAACAAAATCCTACAGTCACTTTATAACTCTTTTTCCAATACTAAAACTTTAAAGTTGTCTCTCTTCATTAATACATCAATACTTTTGTATAATTTGCCAACAGGCACTTAATTATATGTTGAACAAACTTGAAAGACCAACTTCTGTGCATCTTGCCCTATTCCTAATTCTGTCTATTAAGGACAGACACGCGAATGGTAATTCATTCAATTCATAATTCATTGAATGTAATAAAGTGCCAAGTTGCTACAGTACTATAAATTTAAAGTGACTATGTGCCTCAATGCTGATAATTAAAGTGACTAGTGCCTATCTAGTGCAAATAGCAAGTTTGTTACTAAAAGAGCTTCTCTGAGATTATCGATACTTTACAAGATCTGGTGTTTCGTTCTAAGATACTGCTAGATTTTCAAGGGAGTGTGCAGTAAAAAAGAGAGGGGGCAAGGGATATATAAAACCAATATAAATAAGCATCACCCTGTGACATACCTAAAACAACCGTTAAAAAGACACATAGATAAAAGCTACCCACTATGTCTTAAAACCAATCATAAAAGGCTTCACCCTGGGGATACCCACACATAGAGGGTTTAAATAAATCTCATCTTAATTGCCCTTAAAAACTGATGTTCTTTCTGTTAACCACTTGGCTGCTAAGGTACAATTTATCCTCTGCTTTAATTTCCATTGAAATCAATGGAAAGTCCATGACGAGTTACCCTTGTCATTAGCGGCGAAGAGGTTAAATAAATTCATTGATATATAAATAATTTACAATATTCTAAACATAGTCAAGGTACGGTTTCTCATTATATAGAAAAAGGGGCTGAACTATAGAATAAATGAGGCATCCTCCATAATTAAGCTTGTTCAAAAAAATGTATGAAGGTCCTCTGTTGCATTTAAACCTCCCGGACATTTACAATCAAACTCAAATATATAGTTTGTCTCTAGTCGACGTAAGCTGGCTTCTCTGTCTCCTCCTCTCTTTGTTAGAAGAATTGACTCTATGGCAACATATCGGAGAAATTGGCGGTCACTGGTATGCACAGTCTGTAAATGTCTTGCAACTGGATAGTTCTGATCTTTGTTAATGATCGCCCTTAGATGCTGTAGAATACGCTTGTGTACTGCCAATTTGGTACTGTCTAGATACTTTAAACAGCATTCACATTCCAGAACATACACACAGTATTCTGTCTTGCATGTAAGATGTTGTTTGATTTTTCTGGAAATATCAGAGAATGCTGTCCTGTAGATCTTAGTATTAGTACCAAACTGACAGGCCCTACAGGTTGAACATTTATAAAAACCCTTTCTAGAGGACAGCCAGGTTTCCTTTTTAAAGCTCTCCTGACTGTTCCTAGACAGCATGTTACCCATACTCTTAGCTTTACGGAAAGTAATTGCTGGATTTGAGGGCATTAGGTCACCAATCACAGGGTCCTCCTGGATAAAGTGCCAGTTTTGCCTTATGATGCTTCTTAAATCCTTTTCCTGTTTAGAGTATGTCAAAATCAGTCTGGTCGGCTCCGCCTTTACAATTTGCACTCCTTGTTTATTTTTAGCGTTGTATTGAAGGAGTTCCTCCCAGGATTTTAGTTGGTATTTTTTCATGGCGGCCGTCACTACTCTATGGCTGTACCCTCTATCTAAAAACCTAGCAAGGCTTTCCATTTGCTTTTCCTTCGCATCCAATGGATCACTACATATACGTCGGATGCGAAGCATCTCCCCATATGGTATGCTTTTTATTAAGTGTGGGGGATGAGCACTTGTAGCATGTAATAATGTGTTGCCTGCCTTGGGTTTTCTAAAAAGGGTAGTTATGAAAACATTGTTTTGTATTAAAACCTGTACATCTAAAAATGTCACAGAGTACTTGCTGATGTTAAAAGTAAAATTAAGATTTAAATCATTATGATTAATATCCTCCATGAATTTTAACACACTCTCTTCCGTTCCATGCCAAATAATAAATAAATCATCAATAAAACACATCCAGGAGACTATATTATGTGTGCAGATGTGTTCATATTTGCGCCTGAGGACCAGTTCCTCCCACCAGCCCATAAAAAGACAGGCATAGCTGGGGGAGAAACTGGCCCCCATGGCTTCACCTTGCGCCTGTTGATTAAACTGGCCATTAAACAGGAAGTAATTATTTTCTAAGCAAAAAGACAACATATCTAGTAACATCCTAGTATGTTCAGCATATTCAATTGGTCTTGTTCTCAGAAAATACTCAGCAGCCCTTAGCCCATCTCTATGTCTAATACATGTATAGAGTGAGCTGACGTCTATCGTTACTAGCAATAAATCTGTACTCCATGTAAAATCCTTAATTTTAACAAGAAAATCACTAGTGTCTTGTACATAAGAATTAAGCTCTATATATTTGGAGAGGTTTTCCAACGGCCCATCACAGGCCGCAATAATGGGTCTTCCCGGTGGGGCAGTTAAACTCTTGTGGACCTTAGGTATAAAGAAAATATAAGGTACCAATGGATGTTCCTTCTTGATGAATTTATATTCGTCCCAACTCAGGAGGCCCAAACCATTACAAGCTAACAGGCTCCTAAACAATGTATCTTGTGTTGCTTTGTATTTTGAAGGAGTACTTGTTCTATAACATGTGACATCATTTAATTGGCTGTATGCTTCTTTTAAATAATCTGATACTGGCCATTGGACAATGTTCCCACCTTTGTCATATTATCAAGTCTGCCTTCTGTAATTTTAAAATCAATTGATTGTATTTTCTTTCTTGATGCGTATATTTTTTCTTGTTTTGTTCTTGTCGTTGGTCAATTTTTTGATTTGTGTCACCACATGTTTACTAAAAGTATCCAGGCCATCATGTGATGACAAGGGGATAAACTTAGATTTTGGCTTGAATGGGGTTTCTGGTTTCTGTTGCCCCAACATACCTGATGCTTCCTGCGTACTAGTCTCTTCTCCTGAGGCTAGTTGACATAGATCTTTGTACAGACTCAAGTCAGAAACCTCATGTTATGGAGCCTCATTAGTATTTGTTGTATTTGTTTTCTGTTCTACTAATATGTTTGCAGGTGTAACTTTTTAAGTTTTAATTTACGGATAAATTGATATACGTCAGCTCTTGTTCTTGTATATTGGAAATTTGATTCTGGACAAAAACTTAAACCCAAACTGAGCAGCTGTCTTTCTGCTTCTAGTAAATCAATGTTGCCCAGGTTGATGATTGATTTAGTTTCCTAGGTTTCTGATACATTCTTTGGGTTTAATTTTACATTGCCATCGGTTGCTAATTCCTCCGAGCACAACCCCGGCCCCGCTTCTTTTGCTCTCCACTGTTTGCGGGCCTGGCGTCTCCCCGTCTCCTTTGGCATTTTGTTTTGCCACTGTTCCTTGAGGACGTGGCCAGAATGTGTCCCTCCTGCTCTGTTTTTGAATGACCAGTTCTTCCCCCAAGGTCAACTTAATTCCGGTGCTTTTTCTGGCACCTTCATTATCCGACTCACTTTCTGGAGCCGAACTCGAAATTGAGGAAAGTTCCAGATGTGCCACATGTTGTTTATTTATCCCTTTATTGCCTTCACTTCTTTTGTTCGCTGTAGCCACCCTCAGAGAATCATAGCGGCGTGCAAACATGAAGATCTGACCATTAGCGTAGTCATCTCTATCTCTTTTGAACTTGTAAATCTTACGTGCTACATACATATACTTGGAGAGATATATACACATATACAAATTCATATATATATATATTTATGTGTGTATGTGTATATATATATATATATATATATATATATATATATATATATATATATATATATATATATATATATATATATATATATATATTATTACAATTTATCCCTGTCAGGGGATCAATGAGTCGCCACACAAACTTGCCTTGCAGATTTTTATTTCGAGCAGAAGGGGCATTTAAACCAACATGTTTCGTTTCTCCTGAAACTTCTTCTTGGGTGTGCCTCTCAATTCAAAACGCCAGGTCTGCCACAGGTGATTTTCAATGTTTTAACCCGCCTCACTCCGGAGGCTCCGCCCAGTTGGGAACTTTCCCAGTTCGAAATGCCTGATGGGCCCTGTGGTTTCTCCAGCGAGTCAATTTTTAAAAACCCTCCAGTGGGTATTTGTATTTTGCTGCTTTTTCGCTGCTGCAAGTTTCCTCCCGGACAGCCGACTTTGAAGGCTGACAGAGGGCCAATTACCGGAGTCCAGTCCCCGGGAGCACCGCATTCCCCTTAAGTCCGTTGCCGGTTCCCACCTCCTGGTTCAAGCGGGGATGCATGGCGCTGCAGGTTTGGCTGTGCGTTTCTCTTCGGCTGAACCATGCCGATGCATATTATTACAATTTATCCCTGTCAGGGGATCAATGAGTCGCCACACAAACTTGCCTTGCAGATTTTTATTTCGAGCAGAAGGGGCATTTAAACCAACATGTTTCGTTTCTCCTGAAACTTCTTCTTGGGTGTGCCTCTCAATTCAAAACGCCAGGTCTGCCACAGGTGATTTTCAATGTTTTAACCCGCCTCACTCCGGAGGCTCCGCCCAGTTGGGAACTTTCCCAGTTCGAAATGCCTGATGGGCCCTGTGGTTTCTCCAGCGAGTCAATTTTTAAAAACCCTCCAGTGGGTATTTGTATTTTGCTGCTTTTTCGCTGCTGCAAGTTTCCTCCCGGACAGCCGACTTTGAAGGCTGACAGAGGGCCAATTACCGGAGTCCAGTCCCCGGGAGCACCGCATTCCCCTTAAGTCCGTTGCCGGTTCCCACCTCCTGGTTCAAGCGGGGATGCATGGCGCTGCAGGTTTGGCTGTGCGTTTCTCTTCGGCTGAACCATGCCGATGCATATTATTACAATTTATCC